>NW_024387264.1:0-192129 GCF_900408965.1 Simochromis diagramma | reverse complement strand
AATTAAAACATGCACATCTAACTGAAGCGCTAAAGTGCGGATTAAGGCTCGTGCAGTACCTGGGGCGGGGGCCATGGCGCTCGTGGATCCTGAGCAGGCCTGAACGACAAATCACACAACACGCCAGTGAACTTACAGAAGAATTGCTTCATTTTAGTCTACGCCCATAAAAGCCAGATTTGATTTCCTAGCAGGCAGCACTTGTTTCTTTTTTAAAGAAGAAAATAGTGGAAACACAAATCGCCTTTTCAAGTGTCACTGTTGTTAGCGACATGTTATCATGCAGCTTGTCTGTAAGGATGTCACATGATTGCCACATTCTTATTTCTGATGAAACATAAGATACAGGTGTTGAGACCAGGCTAGTTTGAAGTTATTAAATTGACGGCAGCTAGACTTTGTTTTTGGTTCATGAAGCTGTCCCACATAGGAATCACACCACATGTCATGTGACCCACATAACCCATGCATTGAGTCACACGTCAGCTCAACTGATGGGACCCTTAACGACCTGCATAGAAACCGGGCAGGTCAACGATCCATCGTGCATGAGAGGTGAAATGTCTTCATGAACCAAAACCCTGGTTTCCTTCAACTAGCTTGCAGTTTAATGTATTTTTCTTTATTTTCCAATTACATTGAATTCAGAAAGTCAACCAGACAACCACAGGTTAGCAGATTGCACAGCGCAGAAGAGCTAGCTCATCAGGCTGAGACGCGGTGGTCTGTTTACACCTACAGGCCAGTGGCAACTCTCACAGTGACGGTGCACATCATGGTTTGAGTGGGGAGCTGTTACGTGAAAAGGCGATGACACCTCTGAACGATTGCTCATCATCTCACAGTGATGCGATTGGTACTCGTGGTACCAGTTTGCATACTGACGATCCTGAAACTGAATTGGTGGCTCATTGTTAGTCAGTGGTGCTGCTTTCAGTTGTTATGCAGCTGTTCTGCTCAAGTACTGCACTGTTAAGGTTGTGGTCAGCTGATACTGAAGGAGTCACCTGGATAAGCAGTGAAACATTTCTCCCATTAAAAATCCTGTGACCAGGTGAACAAAACCAACTCTGGAATTTTCTAACATGGATGAGTGATAACACTTAAGACATAACTTTTCCTAGGTTTGATTAACAAACGTCAGCCCAACATAACATCATAGAGCTGCAGCTTTAGGCTTTACAATATTTGCATGAATCAATCTTTGTTTTTGCAATCTGAAACAATCTGAAACCTAAACATGTTAAAGTTTACAAATGTAATTTTAACGTGGGACATTTTTATTTGAAAAATAATTATATAATAATCTGTCACTCGATTAATCAAGTAGTTGGGGTAGTTTTAAAAGAACCCACACCAGCGTTTATTATGTCGGAGAATACGTCAGTTTTGTAATGGTCACGTGAGATCAGTGTATGTTACCTGTGGCGATGGAGCAGGGGAGGCCACTGAACAGACTGAGTTGATCTTTAATATGGGGATGTGGTCCTGCTCTTCTTTACACTGGGTGTGCAGTCTGTCAGCAGCAACAGGGCCGAGAGGGTTCAGCTTTTTCAGTGATGTGTGCAGTTCAGGGTCTGGAAATAAGAAGGACAAAGGTTAACGTACGACTAGTGTAACATGTCAGCTCCTAACAGGGTTTCATGAGTTGTGCATTGTTTTAGCTCACAGCCGTGTTCTTATCCATATTTAATTATTTCAGAAGGAGACACATTTCAGACCTTCATCCACAGCTTTCCTCTTCAGTCTTCTGTTTGATGCAGTAGTATTCTCTTTGTCGACCTCACTCTCAGAAGCACCTGCAAAAATATATTTAAGGCAGTTAAAAAACAGATATAGACATGCTTCTTTGCTGCAAAAGCTAAGAATTGTCTTGGTATTAAACAAAGTAAAACTGGCTTACGACCACCTCGAGACTCATTTTAAATAAAACGTATCTTAAAACCACTTCCTGGGTGGCTGCAGCTCAAGTTGGACCAAGTTGTTTACTAACCGGAAAGTTTGTAGTTTGAAAATAATATTTATTTCCCTCTACCTTCAAGTCTATTCAGTGTTAAAGGGTCAGTTTACTGAACCACAATTTCTCTGCAGATTTTATGGTTTTAGTTGAAATACTAACTAATGTGTTGTGTTGATATAAGATTTTGAGAAAGATTTTAAGGGACAAAAACAGCCAAAACCTTTGTTTTTGGCTGTCCGTGGTGTTCCTGCTTGCTTATCTTACTCGTGGTAACTGACCACTGAATGCATTGTGTAACCTTTTCATCCAATTCATACTGATGATTAAATGATCAGCTCACTCATCAACATGTGTTCTTGATCCAAACGATGCTCCTTGATTTTATGCCGCTCTGACTCATAAGTGTTTGATGCCTCGATGGTTAAGTCAGAATCAGAGGTGCAGGTTTTGTCCTCCACAGCTCTCCTCGTGTTTGCCAAATTGCCATCCACGTTATTTTTCTCATCACAGTTGTCAGATATTGTAAGTCTGTCCGAATCTTCTTCTGTGTAGTCGTTAGTCACGCGATTCATAATGGAGTCCACTTCTTCGTAGAACCTCATGAGGCATCTCGGGTCAGCTTCATCAGTCTTGCCCCTTTGAAGGGACCTGTAGAGATACTTGAGGTTCCTGTACTTAGTGTGGCACTGTTTCCAGTCACGATCGATGCCTTGCTGCAGTAACCTGCGCGAGATCTGGACAAAGATGTCCCTCTTTCTGGTTGAGCTCTCCAGCTTCCTGCATATGCGCTCATCGGCCCAGACTTGGATCAGGGCTCGCACCTCTTGGTCGCTCCAGTTGCGACCAGCGTCCGACACCGTGACCACTTGGTCAGAGCAGAAGTCTGTGTGTGCTCGATGGGCATCTGGAATAAAAGAACAGATATGGAAGGAAAAGCTTACATATGCAGCTAAACTCCACAGGTGGCAGATTTTCTTTTCTTTGTTGGCATACCTGTACTTCTCTCTCTCTTTATTTCCATTTCTCCGTCCATGTTGCAATCATCACTGTTGTCATCTTAAATAAGGAAAAAATAAGAAAATTATTTTCATGGAGTCTTGAATCTAAAACAACTGCTTGCAAACGTGATGCTTACCATCATCCATGTCGATGACCACCTCACTCTCAGAGCCTGTTATCTGCCCTGTGTGGCCTGCTGGCGTTTGTAGCCTCCCTGCTTTCAGTTCACCATCATACAGTCTCTTCTGCATCTCCATGCTCCCATTTTCCAGTCCTTTGTCCAGTAAAATAGCTTCCACTTCATCAAAAAACTTCATGTACTTCCCCAGGCTTCCTGCACTGCTGCCTCCTGCAGCGTGTGCACTTTTAGCAATCTTATAGTCATATTTCAAATTCTTGTATTTTGTACGGCATTGTCTCCAGTCGCGTATCACCCCATATTTTCTTTGCATCTGCCGAGCCATCTCTTGGAATATGGATTTGTTGCGCAGCGTGCTTTTCAAACGTTCCTGAATGTTGCGGTCGGCCCAGACGCACAGCAGCGCTTTTACTTCATCATCTGTCCAGTTGCGGATTCCCTCTTCAGCCACATTCGTAGAGTCAGAAACAGCTGAATGAAATTGAGTCTTTATTCCTGTGCAAACATGAAGACATTGTCATTTTTGGCTAAATGGTGATTTAAAAAAGGAAAAGAAACTTTAACCTCCTAGGATCCACATATAGAGACATCACATTTAGACCAAAACTCAATTTTGCTCTACAAGGGCCTGATATCCACCTCCGAGGACATTATACTGCTACTCTTCTCCTCATATGTGGATCTCATTTTTCTTAGAAACAAAAATCAGGTGAAAAAATAATTCTGATAATTCTTTGTTTTTACATTCAACAGGTCCCAATCAGCCCAAACATCAAAGAGAAATTAAAAATGCATGCCATGGAAGAGTTCAGGTCTTAGGAGGTTAATGTAATTGTCTGAGTTTGTAGCACAAGCAAGCTTTATCCTTTGATGCTAGTTTGTTTTTTCCCCAAGTGAACAAAGTCATGTTGTTATCGTCGTTAGTACAGTTGGTGTTGAACACAGTTACCTTGCTGGACTGGGTAGATTCTTCTTTGATTATCCACACCTTCCTCCCGTGGCCTTTCTTCCACTCCTGGGCTGTAGTTCACTGACGTGCCTGCATCAGGCCTCTTGCTCTGAAGTCTCATGCTTCTGAATTAGCTGAGACTCCTTCCAGCTGCGCACAACACTGAGCCTCCTCAGACGCTCTGAAATCCCTCAAATGTGCTTCTGTTCTCTACCACGTGCTGATGTCCACCCTGGTCCCACACTGAGAGTAGAGCCAGCACCTCAGCCTCCCCCCACTGCCTCTCCACGGAGCCTTCTCCCTCCCCCACCTCACTATCACCTCCTCTTTGTCTCTCTGCTCCTCTCTCCAAGTTTGACCGACCCGGAAAACGCTTTCCGCCCAGCCTGTCTGCTGCACGGTTCCCTAGGAAACCAGGCAGTTAAGCCTGAAAGCAACGCCTTCATGCTGAAAAGCTGCCTCACCAGTGGCTTAAGCTGTGTGCTGAGGGGGCGGGACTAAGTGTAATCTGAGAAGCAGCTTGGTAATGGCTGAAACCGCAGCAAGAAGACTCTCCATATATGGCAGCCTCACAGCAGGGAAGCAAATCTGCTTTTTTGTTTTCGGGTGAATTTGGTTTCTGCTCCATTTGGCCCTCGTTAAACCAGTTTTGATTTGCCTCAAGGCGACCGTTACTGTTTCATGCAGAGAAGAAAAGAAAATCATTCATTTTTAAACACATTTCCCACTAATACATGACAATTTACACTGTTATTTTTTAGAGTTGTCAGACACATAATATCCTGTTGAGGCCAAAATTATTAGCCCCCCAGGAAATATGGAACAATTTCCTAAACTTCTTCCCAAAAATTTTCCCAATGAATCACCTTTAAAAACACACCTCAACTTAAGTCAGTTGGCTTCCTAACAACATCCACTCAGCATAAAAAAGACTCCAAGGAACAGGGCACTCGAACACATGACAGGGACGACTGTTACTCGCCAAAGACAAAGGAAATCAGAAAGAAGATCGTAGAGGCTCATAATAAGTGGAAAGGCTACACTGCCATTTCCAAGCAATTCACAGTTTGCTGTGGAAAATACTTTATTGAAGACGTATGAAGTGCAATAATTACACCCTGGAAAAGCAAAAGTTCAAAGAAATCATGAAAACCCCCAAATTACCACGAGATTCATGAATACGAGTATTTAAATGTTTTATTGCATCGAGTCAGAAAAGAAAGCTGACTCGATGACACGACTTCATGTCCACGTGTCTGTGCTGTGAGCCACTGTGAACAAACTGTTTACATGCTTTGATTCCACTTTTTGCTTTTTCTGCTACGATCCAAAAGCTCTGTATGCCTTAAAGAAACGCACAGAAATACTTACAGGCTTCAATCACCTGTCTCTTTATTATTTATTAAATCTATATTTAACCAGGAAGATCCCACTGAGATTAAAAACATTTTTCAAGGGAGACCTGCAGCAAGTATCTCACAGTTAGAAAAAATGACACATATAGACACAGTCAGCAACAACACACGCAGAAATCAATATAAATTCAGTAAAAAGTGTAAACCTCTCCTTAAAAGTAGTGAAAGAGCTGTTAAACACGTCGCTCTCATTGTTCTACATTCTAATGTTTTGTTTTTCTTTACACACAATGAAATTGTGGGTTTTGTTTTTGATTTGGTTAAATGCAGCTTTTGCAGAGAAATGATGAAAATGTTTTTGACTGTTGTGAAAACTGAAGTGGCTCTAAATCAGTTTTAGTAACTCTGGGATTCTCAAATTTGTCCTCACAGAGACAAAACAATCTGCATCCATCTTCCACTATCATCTATTTGCTGTATCCTTTTTGTCTCTGTTATCCAAGGGATTAACAAAATAACTAGCTGCCGCTCACCTTTTACTGCGAACAGCTCTACAATAAAGCAGGTCACCAGTGGAGAAAGAACTTCAAGGTTCAAGGTTCTTTATTTGTCACATGCATAGTTATACAAGTATAACACACAGGGAAATGTAACCTGACACGCTCCTCGACATGTGCAAAAATGGGAGGGGGTGTGGGGGGGTTGGAGGAAGAACATTATATATATATATATATATATATATATATATATATATAGTATATACATTGGGTAAATGTGCAGCAGTAGCAGCAAGCAGGTGAATTCTGTACATTAATAAGACATCTGACTATTTTACAGAATAGACAATATAAACACATTTAAAATTAAAGGAAATTGAAATGTACATTGTGCCTGGGTTTAGAGTGTCCTTGACCTCATGTCCAAGTCCAATAATTAGATTATTAATTTGCAAAGTTAAGTAAAACAAAACACCCACACAAAACCCACCACTCTGACATTTTGCAGCTGTTTTCAATGCTGATTCTGCTGTCTGTCTTTAATACTGCCCAGAAACAAACAATCTTACATTTGCACTGTAGCCCTAAACCCTTCTACATCTGACCTCATAGAGGTTCATGTGAAAATACAATCCGGTGCAGGAAAGTAATTTCTATGCACGATTGACAGTTTTATTGTTTTTTATTGTGTTATTTTGTTGTAAATTAAATCTCAAAAGTACTCAAGAGTCATTAAAGGGTTATGGGGAAATGATGATGAGGAAAATCTGTTGGTTGAAGTATTTCCTGCTGAACAAAGGCGTAGATTTGGCATGGACGGAAGGGACATGTCCTCACCAATAATTTGATGTCTTCCAGTAAAGAAAAACAAACCCGATAGAAAGAAAAAAACCAGATCTGTCAGCGTCTCATTCACCCAGCGGTGCAGAAAGAGTTAAATTACGTCCTCTACTGGAGTCCTACGTCATGTGACAAATATGATTGGCTGTGCCTTTCAGGGAGCTCTGTTTAGTTTTAGCAGCGGCAAGCCTGCGCTGCGAGGAGGACGACAGCAAAAAGGAAGAACCTGGATATAAGAAAGTATTTTTCAAAGAAACCTGTAAGTCACTTAAAGTCAAGTTCACTCATAAAATGTGTCCGTCATAATAACGTTACAGGCTATGCTAGGCCATACATGCCAACACTCCCGATTTTTCCGTGGGAATCCCGAATTTCAGTGCCTCTCCAGGAGCCACCATTCTCCCCATATCTCCCGATTTCCCACCTGGACAACAAAATTGAAAAACCTTATCCCAGATTGGCCCAGCCAATTCCAGTTTCCAACAATGGCTACTATTACTACAGCTACTTAGTTTTAATATTACTCTTATTTCTCTTTCTGGGTCGCAAAATAAACTTTTAGCGTCTTTTCAGGCGAGAATGTAGCTGTGTAAACTTCAAATATCTGAGCTCCGGCGAGAGCAGCAAACTCCCGCGGTCTTTCGCTAAAGTTACTTAAATAACTTAAACATGTTATTGTTTGGCCTTTTTCAGTGTTTTATTTGTTCGTGAGTAAATCGGTTTGGCTGAGATTAAAGTTATTAGATTAAATAAAACTTTATTAATCCCTCGGGAGGTTCCTCCGGGGTTTTCACACAGCTGAATAAACGTCAAACAGAAAACTGATTAAACAGAAGAACGAGACGGTCGAGAATTTACGCCAGTGTCCGGTTATATTTTAGATAAAAAGGAGCAGGCGGCAGTGTCACTCCACCGAGAGAGCTCGTGACGTAATTCTGAAGGCTGGATCGTCACAGTCGCTCACTTCCGGCCAAACCGGCTTTCGTATGACCCGCCCACTTAGACCGCGAAGGGCGGGTCCTCAGGTGGGCGCAGCTTCCACCTGAGGTCTCAATGTTGGCAAGTATGTGCTAGGCCATGCCCACATCAGTCTAAAATTGTTTGTAACCATGAATAACGTGATGCCATGTCCACCAGGAGAGACTGGACAGTATAGATGTTGTTGTGTGGGGCTCCAGTAGTCCATGTGTGTTGCTTTAACAGTAGTTCATGTTTAGAATAAACAATCCCAGCTCACTGAGTTGATGGGGGCAATAGTGTGCCTAAAATGTTGCATAATTCTGCTGAGAGATCTTTTACTCTGAAGAAATATTATAAGAAGTATAAGAAGAAATATTGGGGCTTTGTTAAATATGGAAGCTGCATTCTACAACTAGACATAACTGTGGTACAGCCCTACTGTCAGTGTTTACTTGCATTACTTGTATTGTGTACTGTTTACACAGTTACACAGACTTCTACTTGTGGACTGTAAATCGTGTTAGGACCTTGGTTAGAAACCTTAGGTTATGTTTAGCCCACAAGAAAATAAAAGTAATTTAGTGCGTTCCACGAAGTGAGTGCACCGTTACTTAAAGAGTTATAGTTTAGTCTGTAAGCTGTAAATGATAAAGGTGAAGATTTATTATTTTGTGTAACGCCTTCTTATTGATGCACACACAGCTTTCTGTGTTTGTATCTTGTGAAATCTGGTGATTGTAGACAGAAACACTTCAGGCTCAGCAGTGTTTCTATCTGAAATGCCGTCTCAAGAGTCGCACGTCTCTGTTAACTGCAGGTATTTTCAACACCTGGCTGTTGGCCTGAGGCAGAGGAGAGAAAATAGAGACAATAAGGTCCGAAAAACAAAGAAGGAGGCCCTCTGCTGTTGACGCTCCTTGAAAAGATGCATACATGCATTCACACAAAGACTCAGCCGCTCATGGCAAAAACACAGACAATGAATCTCCTCCTGTTGTTTACAACAACAACATGGAAAATCAGTGAGTTATATTGTTGTTCCACATTGAATAGTATAAGGATGTACCTCAGCATAAATCAGTTCTTATCAAGAAAAATAAAAGTGTAACCAGTAGAATACAAAACGTATTCTCTTTTTGCAGAACATGAGCTTCTGATGGTTTCATCCACTGATCTCTGGCTCACATTCATTGCCAACACCCCTCAGCACTTCTTTATGTTGAGGTGTTAATGAAACATGTCTGCCATCAGGTTATTTTAACTTTCACAAACAACGACTCTTTCTACCAGGCTTCATCACACATGCTCACTGACCTACGCGACGTTTTATCTGTAAACATTAAATGCTCTCAAAACATACATTGACGCTTTTATTCTGAAACATTTGGCGCAAGGGTTCCTGGTAGCGCTTCCACTGACAGTTTAATCCTGAAGCTCCACGACATGAATGGAGTGAAGTTCGGAGAATACAAGCTGAAGAGCGGCCTGCTGGCACCCATTTATATCCACCTGAGGGTGCTCGTGTCCCACCCCGCGCTCACGCACCAGGTAACCACGTGCTGCCTTCACGGTTGCACAGCATACTGACTTCAGAACAGCTGAAAGCGATACCGGACACAGGAAACGTCTGCTGGATGCACTTTGTGAAGGCAAATGTGTCTGTGTAGGCACTCGTCAGCTCCTGTGTAACATTAATACTCGCGGTTTGTTTTACAGTAATTTAGCAGACTTAATGGTTGAGTTTCAGGGAACTCCTCCTTTCACACAGCGTGAGGCAGTTCAAACAGATCAGACTGGACCTGTCAGCAGCTAATCACTCGCTCAAGCCTCAATGATGCTTATATGAATCAGCAGCTTTCTGCAGCTCCTCTTCAGGTCACTCAGGATAAGATAAGGATGAGCAGTTCAAACTATCCAGCCTTAAACAGCTGATCATCTAAATGTATCAGCTTTTTAATGAACATTTTATTAAAAGTTCATCATCTGCAGCACATCACTCTAAACTGTGCTCATTTTTCTCTTCGTCTCCTTTATATATATTTTTTTCTTCCAGGTGGCGAGTCTCATCTACGAGCGAGTGCAAGAAGAGGGGCTGCAGTTCCACTCTGTGTGTGGGGTTCCTTACACAGCCTTGCCTTTGGCCACAGTGACCTGCTCACGGCATGAGCTGCCCCTGGTCATCAGGCAGAAGGAGGCCAAAGACTATGGTGAGCCGCCCTCAACTGATTTTCAAAAGGCTAACAGACTTATAGTCCACATGTTTGAAAAGCCTGATGCTTCAGGCTGTACCCACAGGTATCCAGTGCAGTCAGATAGTTAACTGTGTCTGTGATATTATTGTTTAATATTTCCCAGTTTGAGAATAAGTGGAAGGTTGTTCTTCAGTATGGACTCGTAATTTGCCTTCTGTAACCCTGCTTCAGGAACCAAACAGCTGGTGGTCGTTGCGTCAGGGGGACACGTGCCTGATCATTGAGGACACGGTGACCAGCGGCACCAGCAGCCTGGAGACGGCTGAAGGGCTCTGCAAAGAAGGTCCAGAATCTAACGTTACAGCAAAGATACGATCGTTACGCTGCACTGATGTCAGCAAGAGCAGCAGCACACAAGAATGACCTCTGACATGTTTTTATTCACGGTGACGGATGCAGTGGTCCTAATGGACAGAGAGCAAGGTGGTGTGGAGATGTTGGCTTCAAAGGGAATCAAGCTCCATCCCATCATCTCCATGTCTCAGCTGCTCCGTGTGCTGCAGGCAGCCGAACGCATCGACGCCCAAACCGCCCAGAGTGTCCACAAGTTCATCCGGGACAGCAACACTTTCAGGTACAACTTTACAGAGTTTTTCCCTCAGTGGGGCTCATGTGTTTATTTGTGTTGCTTCACAATCCAGGAACAAAAAATCAGTACAGTAACTCTGTCACCTTCACTCTCTCTCAGCCCCAAGAATGGCAGCGACTCTCCTGCCAGTAAGAAGCAGCTTAGTTATTCAGAAAGAGCCAAGTTAGCAAGTATGTAGTTTTAAAACTTTAATTATTTAAAGTCTGTGAAGGTTCTCAGTCATCCAGCTCATCGTAGCCAAAGGAGCTTGTAAAGAAAAGCGTCTGGACTTCTTTAAGTTACTTGAAGACGTTTCACCTCTCATCCAAGAAGCTTCTTCAGTTCTAAGGTCAAATGGTGGAGTCCCAGATATAAACCTAGTGGGAGTGACCCCCCACAGAGGGACAAAAGGACCCCCTGATGATCCTCTAATCGCCTGAGCCAAGGTGTGAAACTGGGTGTGGGTCCCAATCAGCCAGAGTTTCGGGTGAGTTCATTGTGAAACCTGGCCCCACCTTATCATGCGAATTCCTGAGGTCAGATGGCCCAGGATGTGAGTGGGCGTTAAGGCGTCTGGGAAGGGATCTCAAAACTGGATTATAGATGGCAGACAGTTGGTGTCGTAAACCCCCGCCTCTGTTCAAAGATGGTCGCTCACAGTGGACATAGATGCTTCTTTCACTCCTCTTTCAAACCATCTGTCCTAATTTAATTATTTAAAGTTCAAACAGAGACTGGTGGTGTTTTCTTTGGTTTCTCATTTTCTGTTCCTTCTTCATTTGTTCCTTCTTTTATCTGCAGACATTTACCTTCTAGCATCAAAGCTGCTGAAGATTATGGAGGAGAAGCAGTCCAACCTTTGTGTGTCTGCTGATGTAACCAACAGCGAGGAGCTGCTGCAGCTGGCCGAGTCGCTCGGTCCAAAGATCTGCATGCTGAAGACCCATGTAGACATCCTGGAGGTACAGCAGGATCAGAATCAGAATACTTTATTGATCCCTGGGGGAAATTATTTTTTGTTACAGTGCTCCATTATAAACCAACATTAAGACAAGACAGACAATACACTAACTAAGAATAGTACAATATATACATATATATACATACATACATAAGTCACTCATAAATAAATAGCTGGAAAAGAAACATGTGTAGTTGAGTTAATTGAGTCTGTTGGCATCTGCGACCCTCAGCCTGCTCCCCCAGCATGCAACAGCATAGAGGATCGCACTGGCCACAACAGACTCATAGAAAATCCTCAGCATTTTCCAGCATATGTTGAAGGACCTCAGTCGCCTCAAAAAATAGAGACGGCTCTGGCCCTTCCTGTGAAGTGCTGTGGTGTTTTTAGCCCAGTCCAGTTCATTGTCAATGTGTACTCCAAGGTATTTATAGTAATCCACAATGTCAACACTGACCCCCTGGATTGAAACAGGGGTCAAGTGTTTCCTGGTCTTCCTGAAGTCCACGATCAGTTCCTTGGTCTTTGCCACGTTGAGCTGCAGATGATTCTGCTCACACCATGTGACAAAGGAGTCGACCACAGCCCGGTACTCTGTCTCATCATCCCTGCTGATGCATCCAGCCACCGCAGAGCCATCAGAAAACTTCTGAAGATGGCAGGTCAACTCAAACCTTGAGTCTGTACATGTAACAAACAAGCTGATGGTTTTTTCCATATGTGTTACAGGACTACACATCAGCCTTCATTCAGAACATGCAAGCCTTAGCAGAGAAACACAACTTCCTCATCTTTGAAGATCGCAAGTTTGCTGACATCGGGAACACAGTCAAGCGTCAGTATGATGGTGAGACGATTTCACACTTTCTTTTTGTCGTGTAAATTCAGGATAACTTAAAAATCATGTTGTTTATATCCAAAGTATTTGAACGCTGTGATCTTCTGTCTTTTCTCCAGGTGGTTTGTACCAGATTTCCTCCTGGTCCCACATAGTGAATGCCCACGCAGTGCCGGGGCCGGGAGTGGTGAAAGGTCTGAGCGCTGTAGGAAAGCCTCTGGGCCGAGGCTGTTTGCTCATAGCTCAGATGAGCTCCCAGGGAACCCTGGCTGCTGGTGAATACACAAAGGCTGCGGTGAGCACAACTGTGTGGGACTTGTTCTCAGTTTGTTTACATGTGCTTTGTGTTCTTTTCAGCTTACAGCTGTTTTGTGTTTCACAGGTGCAAATGGCAGAGGAGCACTCGGACTCTGTGATGGGGTTTATCTGTGGCTCCAAGCTCACAGAGGGGCCAGAGTTCATCCACATGACCCCCGGGGTGCAGATGCAGGCTGGAGGTAAATCTGACTGCTTTTGTTGAATTTTTTCCACTTTTATTCATAAATTCACACTAGAAGAACTACAAAGTGAGGTGTGCACACAGTGTTGATATGAACTCCACCCTACTGAAGATACATGGATACACAGTGCATGCTTTTAGTGATACATCCTTTGTTGTTGTAACTCGTGGAGCCCCGTCCTACACAGTCTGTACACCTGAAGGTGAAGCCTGCACCGTGTCTGATCAGGAGATTCAGAGATTTGTGTGAAGTCGCTCTCTGTTTTTGCAAAGTTCAGGTCAAACTGCACCTCAGACAACCTTGAAGTCTGCTTTTTGCCATGACTCATTTCTAACACATGGTGGTGCTGTAGTACATCAAACAAGCTACAGCTATAGCTACTCTCCCAAAGTCTGCAGCAGTCTCCCCCTTTAACCCCATTTCCCTTCTCTCGGTCTCCTTCCCCTCCTTCCAGAGCAGCATCTGAATGTTTTTCTATGAGTCTGTTGTGCTCAGTGCTGCTGCAGACA
Source organism: Simochromis diagramma (assembly GCF_900408965.1). Taxonomy (NCBI): domain Eukaryota; kingdom Metazoa; phylum Chordata; class Actinopteri; order Cichliformes; family Cichlidae; genus Simochromis; species Simochromis diagramma. The sequence continues at coordinate 178,802 of NW_024387264.1, read as the reverse complement.
CCAACAGACTCAATAAACTGATCCACAAGGCCAGTAATGTTGTGGGGATGGAGCTGGACTGTTAGGGTGGTGTCTGAGAGGCGGATGTTGTCCAAGATAAAGACAATCATGGATAACACCTCCCACCCACTCCATGACATGCTGGCTAGCCACAGGAGCACGCTCAGTGAGAGACTGAGATTACCCATAATGCACCACTGAACGACACAGGAAATCATTCCAGCCTGTGACCATCTCCCTGTACAACTCCTCCATCAAACACACTGTAAACACTGTGCTTACACCCTTTTTACACAAAAAATAAATAAAATGACAACGTTCACAGGTTAGAGTTCAAACATATATATTCATATATATATTCCACCTCTGTAATATTCTTTGTCAATATTCTTGATATTTATTTTTAATCACCTCTGTAAATATTTTATATTTATAATTCAAAGATTTGTATATATTACTGCTATTTCTTCCATTTGTAAACTCTGTAACATATTGTATATTTAAATAGTTTAATCTGTTACAGTTACTGTCTTGGAGCAGCTGTAACTCATAATCTCCTCAGCGATTAATAAAGTCTTCTGATTGTGAAATAATTCTGACTCGAGATTCAAAGTGCAGTTGTAACAGGACCTGTGCAGGTACTGGTTTAACAAAATGATTTCCCACTCTGGAGAACCGATGTGACTGTTCTCCTCAGTGGTAAAGCAGGTGTCTCTGTCTCAGGTGGTCCCCGTCCCGTCCAGGTGATCATCACAGAATCAGGAAGCCAACCAGACTCCCTATTCAGTGGAACGCCCACTCGTCTGCACACATCACCCAGTACATCCTTAAATGGAGAGCGGATAGGGTTTGTTTTTTTAGATTTGTTTCCTCTTCCTCCATGATTGGGCTAAACTTAATGTCTTTTTTTCATTTGTAATAATTTCAGCCTGTAAACTGTCCCTCAGTCAATTATCTCACAGCCCGAGGAGAGAGGTGGCCTTGCCATCTAAACTCCCACACCATCTCTGGTATGAATTTTGACTTCATCACTACTTATGGATCGTGTAAGTTAAGAGAGGCTGGCTGAGTCACCTCAGTGCTGCATCACTGATGGTTTTGAATGCATGTATGAGACTGTCCTGAGTAACTAATCTCTGACTTTCTCTGTGACCGATATGACCTCCAGCAGCCTTGGACACAGTTTCAGGTTTCAGAGTGGAGTACGGGCTCATTGAGCAGGGACACGGCACTGGATAGCCTGTTGTTCTTGGCAGGGGCAGATTCAGACATTTACAAGTTCAGTTCAAAAATGTTGTGTGTTGAAATCTTGCCTGATTACAACTTCTCCTGCTCATCACAGATTTGTTGCACATCTACCTCTGTGAACGTTAGTGAGCTTCTCCCTGGTACACTGTTAATGTCTGCGAGGTTACTGAGGGAGGCGAGGACAACCTCATTCTTACTACTTGACAAACAACAGGTGCGAACACTCGTACTTTATGTTCTGACTCCATTTCTGGTTTTATTTCTCGTCATCTTAATTTTAAAAATAAGTGCAGCCAGACTGAAATACAGTTTGTGTCATGCATCAACGTTTGTTTCATAGAAGCTGATGATCCCAAGGAGCATGAAGTGGAGGAAGTGGGAGATGCATCCATCATGATCAGCTGGGAAAAACCACTGGCTCCTGTCACTGGTAAGCTACGCTAACATCTTCAGTCGCTGGCTACTGAACTCATCGGCCAGCACACGGGTGACTGTGTGGTCGTCCTCTGTGAAGGTGATGTGGTCTACACTCCATCAGTAGAAGGTGAAATCACAGAGCTGAATCTCCCTGATACGGCGACGTCTGTCACTCTGAGTGACCTTTGACCAAGGAAACCTGTAAACCATCAAAACGAATGAACCTGCTTCAGCTGCTGCTCCACCACAGCCTCCACTGATGGATGTGTCAGCTCACCTGTACTGTAGTCGTGGGGAGAATGATGGAGAGGTGAAGCTGAGAACCAGATCATAAAGTCCTCTGTGTGCCCAGCCCACCTGTCTGACCATCTTCATCAGCTGCTACATGTTGCTTCCATCTCTCTCCTCCCTGGATGTGTCTTCTCTCTTTCATTCTTTTCCTGTGGGATCGTTGCCCACTCTCTCCCTGACTTTCAGGCTGACTTTTCCACATGTTCAGTGTTTCACAATAAAAGCCTGGTTAAAGCCTTGATTCTACTTTGCTGTGGACACGGCTGAGGAGTCCTTCCTGTTAGAAGAAGCAGCATGTTTGTGATAGGACACATGAAGCTAACACAGCACATCTGTGTGAGTCTGCAGCATGTTGACACACATCTTGTACAGATCTGAGAGCAGCACAAACAAACTCCATCAAAGTGATTTGTGCTGTTGCAGAGCTGTGTGACTGCATTTGTCTTCATCATGGACACATTTCTACAAATGAGACTAAACATGTGACCCTCTGCACATCCATGGGCTCAGGGGCAACAGTGCACCCATTGGCTGGATGCAGCTTGTATTGTGGCTCCTCCCCCTTAGCTTCAGGTCAGTTTAGCTGTGTTTCATCCAAATCCCAGAATTCCTGAGGAGCAGGAATATGTGGGGCTGGGCTCTGAACACTCAGGGTGAGGACTGAGTGAAGAGCTACAGGACAAAGTTTCAGCGCTCACAGCTTTGAGACGTCCAATCAGCAACTGGTCCTGATAACATCTCCCCTCTCCTTCCACATACATGAAGACTGCTAGAAGCAGCTATCAGCCACATCAGGCTCACATCATGCTTGCTATTAAACATGCTGCAGTCTGCAGTAAACTCCCTGCCACAAAGCTTTGAATCTCCTCCAAATGCACCTGTAACAAGGTCACCTGCAGAAATAACTGTGTCCACGGGCAGAGTCACCAACACTCTGCACCAGAGCTAAACCTGCTTTGGAGCTAAGAAGCTGCTGTCAGGGTTTCCTGCAGAGCTTCAAATGTGGAGACTGAAAGCTGTGGACGGTTTTTTCTCCTCCATCAACAGCATTTAAGAGTGTAAGAATGGTTATCTGTGTGAGAGGTACTGTGAATGTTTTCTGTGAATGAAGATCAGTGTAGTCCATCCATCCACTTAAAGGCTGAGATCCAAAGTGTAATGGCATCAATACATTCTAATGGTTACTGTCATTACTCAGACTGCTGGGTGAGCTCCATTGACTCAGAGCAGAAAGACAGAGAGAGAGAGTGCAACAACAGACAGCATCCGTGGCTTTGAGCATGAAAACAAAGCAGGTAGAAAATATTCAGCTGTAACTCTGATCTCTAGTTTTTCTGCTTTCAACACAAAATGTTATTTGTTGGCTTGCTTGACTCCATCCTCTGACCTGCACACTGCACAGGCAGGAACTCTTTTCTTAACAATCCTCACTACAAATAGATTTTTTTTCTCTGTTTTTGTTCCCACCGAGCTTCTGGTGTAAGTATGTCATGAACACAGGATGGAGAAAGAGGAGCAGCAGAGTGTAGAGCAGAACAAAGGTCTGAATAAAGATAAAGAGAGTTTCTTCAATATCTGAACTATCACGTGTCTCCTCATGGTTTATGATACAAATGTGGTCATTCTCATTAGACAAATTCATCATAAATGCAGACAAAGGCCTCAGCATGTCTGTATGTGACAGCCCTGATCCCTCACAGGCTGAGTGTGAACACACTCACACTGGAACTGAGCCAGAAGAGCTTTCTCATGAAAACTGGGCGACTTTCATTTCCTCGTCACATTTATGCAATAATGTTGCTCAACTGATCAGATTAAAGGTGGCTGTTTTTTAAAAGTAACATTATTTAACACTAAGAAACGTAAAGCTTTTAGTCCACCATCGTTTTTCTTTTTTGCATTACAAGATTTAAAAAATATCTTTTGTTAATTTTTCCAAATCAAACTTTATCTGCCAATAAGGAAACACAAACAGGCCTTAAGTAAAGATCTCTCATTAACTACACAACACATTTTTTCAGGGACAACATTTTAAAAGGTGTCTAGTTTTTTTTTATTTAATTTTTGCATACATTTACTCCCAAATATAAGTTTCTCTATAACAAATATGCCAATAATTTAGAGTCTTTAAAAGGGGGAAACTGATTTAGTCAGATTTGTCACAAACAGCTGCTCAAACCATCACAACCTGAGGACGTAAATTACTACATAACGTTTGTTTGTCCAGAGATTTTTAGACCAGCGGACCCATTGGTGGGCTCGGGTCCAGCCAGCCTGACATCACATCAGTCTCACTCTCACTCTCTGACTCTGAAGTTTGGAGTTAAGAAATGTCTGCTGTCAGTGTCCCACTCGGCTCAACTTTGCTGTTTTTCAGCGTCTTCGTGGTCGTCTCCGCAGGTGAGATTTACTGTTAGATGATGCCCTTCTGAGAAAACGATAAGTAAAGTAGACGAAGACGAAACGAGGCTGAGTTAACATCTGTAATCCAGCTGTGACAGAGACTAAGAAGTGTAATGTGTGTGTCAGTGTGATGTGTTGTAGTGTCAGGAGTCAGGATGCAGCTACAAAGCTGTTTGTTCAGTGTACACAAACAGCTGTAGCTCCATAAAGGCAGCATGCAGAGACTCAGTGTCTTATAATGAGAGGCTGCTTTCTCTCACACATGTTCACGTTTCACGAGCACGTGTTGTTGTTCTGTGGAAGCAGAAGTTGGCTAGGTTCACAGTTCACAATGTTATGCCCTTCCCTTGAGGGAAATGTATTCCGGGCTGTGGGGAGGATGTGCAGGACGCCCCCTCACTGTGTGTGTGTGTGTGTGTGTGTGTGTGTGTGTGCGTGTGTGTGTCTGTGTGTGTGTGTGTGTGTGAGAGAGAGAGAGAGAGAGGAAGGGAGTGGGGGAAAGGGATTACGAGTAGCTACCGAAGAAAAACGGCATAACAGGAAACACAAACACCGCAGTTTTACATGTGCACTTCTTTGGGGGGGAATTTGATGTCCATACAGACAATGTTGACTTGTAAATGATTAATTAACAATTTTGTGCTTAAAGTGCTTTGAAATTCTTTGGCAATATTGTAGACAATATTAAACTTAATCATGATATCGGCCTCCTCTGTAGTGATGGGATTTCCAACTCTTTTTAGAGAACCGGCTCTTTCGGCTCGACTCACTAAAAAGAGCCGACTCTTCCGACTCCCAACCGTCTATTCAGTTGGTTTTGTTGCTTTAATTAATTAATTATTAACAACAATATAAAATTATGCACAAAAGGAATTACTAATGTAAAAAAAAACGTGGTTTTATTTATATATGTTTATGTATAAATATAGACAAAGCACGTGCAAACTCCAAAACACATTTCTAGCGTCAACTGAACTTCCAAAAACAGAGCTACCCAGATCACTTAAATTACACAATTGAAAGCATATGTGTGTTGTTTGTGTATTTATACACAAGCACTCATATAAATTTTCAGCTTTTTCCTTTTAAACAAGTTTAAAGTGAAACAATACAAAACACTGCAAACCACAACACAATTAAATATGAAGTTAAAATATGAAAACAAAAAGAAGATGCATATTCTCTGTCATATGGGCCTGCATGAATAAACTTTCTGAATCCATAAGCACAAGGCTCGCGTGCAGAGTGAAGTGGAAAAAAGTGCGAGAGAGAGGGTGAGAGAAAAAAAAAAAAAAAAAAAACCCGGCTCGCGTTGTTCACTTCAAAGATCCGGCTCTAAGAGCTGTTTCGTTCGTAACTGAAACATCACTACTCCTCTGACGACCTGTTTGCTGTTGCATGCTGCCGAAAGGCAATGGGGAGAGGGGCAGTGCATTTATCACGGCTTATTGTGTGTTTTCTGGATACACTGTGCTTTTTCTAGCGTTCAGAGGTTAATGGCTCTGTGTCAGAGCACTGGCTATGAATTTCAGACGGACCAGGCCTTAACCAAAAAGTTATCAATAGTTCTTTTCATCTTGTCTTATTACCCACAGCTACATCCACTTCTGTCAGGCCTAGGCTACTCACTTGGACTGGGTATCATCACTGATTTCTATAATCCATTAGATTCTGATTCACAAGGTTTTGATTCGATTCATTTTTGCCTCAGACAGTCAGAAATATTAGAATTCTGATCATTTATCAGTACTGATATATGTGAGACTTCATCAGAATTGTGAACATCACAGCAGATGCCTTTGTGTCAAAGTAACTGAGAATAAAACACAGAAAAACATGAATGAGGTTTTTCTGGCCTGGCTTTTTATAGCAGATAACCTTAAAAATAAAAGACAGCGGCCAAGAGCGGTGTACACAACAGTAGACTGGTGGGTAATAAGCCAATGAATAATGCAGAAAATCAGAGATTTGAGACGGGAAACTGTCCTTGTCACTTGACAACGCGCTCCTTACTATGGATCGGGGCCGTGGATCTGGTGAGGTAACAATGAGCTAGCTAGTTAAAAGTTAGCGTAAGTTACCATGGTGATACACTCATATTAGATGCGAACCACTTTCTTAGCACTGAAAACCCAATGTTGACAATGAACCCAAATGCTGCTTTATAGTACAGGACACTGATGGATGTTGAGATGTTAAAATTACTTAAAGTAAACAACATATTTAAAGTAATGCTGCTCATAATTGTATGTTGACCTTTAACCTCTCTGCTCTGTGTTGTTTTTTCTTTCAGTCCAGATAAACATCACAATCGAGTCTGGACAGGACGTCACTCTGCCATGTCGAGTTACGAATAACATCACAGCTGTAGAGTGGAGCAGAGCTGGCCTGGGACAAAAAAATGTCTTTTTGTACCAAGATGGGCGTTTTGTTCCAAACAACCAGCATCCATCATATAAGAACCGAGTGGCTCTGCGGGACAGACAGATGAAGGGTGGAGACGTGTCTTTGATCCTGAAGAACGTGACCACTGCTGACTCTGGAACATACAAGTGTCGTGTCTTTTTGAGAGAAACAGGCTCATGGAAGTTCACCATCATCAACCTGAGAGTTGATCCTCCAGGTGAGTGAGTAGAGTTGAGTGTGTGTGTGATCACAGGTGAAGCTGCTTCCTGGTTGTTGATGTTTGTTTGCTGTATGGATGAGCTGGTGGATGTCAAAGGTTGACAGCACATGATTTTGTTCTATGGAAGCTAACAGGTTGTAGTTTCTGACACTTTGCGAATATAGCATGAGGCAAAAATTTACCCAGAGATGGTCCTTAGTGACCTGCGCCCTGTTCTAGGAAGTGATAGCAACATCCAGGGTATGCTGAGTTTATTCAAACTGACATTGGACGTGAGGATAATCAGTCAAGGGATAAAAAGACATTGATTAAATACTGACTCTGTGCTGTTTAAGATTAAATACAAAACCTGCATTCAAACTTTGTCTTTGTCAAAATTTAATGTGAGCTCGACAAGCAAAGTGCAGGTACTTTGTTTTCGATCAGATATTAACACTTTTAGAACCACTACAACTGTTGTAAAATGTCTTTGCTTCTAACGGAATATAAAAATAGAAAATCACAGGATAAAGTTGAATCTAAAATTTGACATTATTTATTACTGATGCTCATCAGGGAAACAAAGACATTAGACCCAATTACAAACAAAACAAAATTAGACCCTCCCATTTTTGCACGGAGAGGACTGAGGGATCATCCAGGAGTAGTTATGCTATTTATTTTCTGGAGAACTGAATGGTCCATAGATGTTTCAAACCTGATGATCTCTAATCTGGATCTTAATCTGATCCAAAGCAGGTTATGTTCACAGCATAAGTTAAGTTAGCTAGTTAAACGTTAGCACTAGTTACCATGGCAGTGCACTGTTGTAAGAGGCAAACCACCTTCTGTCATGGTCCCGAGTCTGAGGACTCTTTATATTATTCTATGTTCTTGTTTATTCTGTTATGTCTTGTGTGTAGGTGTGCTGTGTGTTAGAGTTTTGTTTTATACCTGCCTGTGTTCCCTCTGTCTGTCCATGGTGTCACTGTGTCTGCTCGTGAGTCTGTTCAGTTCAGTGTTTTGTCTGGTCCCCTGTCTGTTAGTTTCCTGTTTTATTCTGAAAGTCCTCGTCTTATGCGAGTGTGTTCAGATTACGTTCCCCTGCCTCGTCAGCTGTGATTTCTCCCAGCTGTGTCCCCTCCTGTCTCCCATCCCTTTATCACTGCTGTGTGTATTTACAGTGTGTGTCTGCCTGTGCTCGTCGCCACGTCGTCTGTGTTACTCCGTGTTAATCAGTGTTTCTCTGCGTCTCTGTGCCCAGGCTTCTTCATCTGCCATCTCTGTGTATGTCCCACTGTACTTATGTTTTCACGTTTGTTTGTTAGTTTTTTCCCAGTTTAGGTTTATGTTCAGTTCTGCCCTCACCTTGGTTATTGTTCACTGTAAATAAAACTCACTCGCACCTCCGCCACTGTCTGCTATTTGTATCCTCCTTCTCACTTCTGACAAACATTGGACCCAACCCCTACGTTGCCTCCTGAGGATGCACCCATGTCCCATTTTCAGGCTGTGTCCAGCCGGTACCGCATGGCATAGGGCTCAACCACCAGACATTCACCCCCGGGCCTGGCTCTGGTGCAGAGCGCTATCCCAAGCAGGGGAACCCTTGGGGGGAACCTTCTAAAAGGTGTCCTATAAATGTCTCTTATTCTGGTTCCTCACTGAGGACCAATTTCCCATAGGAGACCCCATCATGGAGCGAAATGTCCAAGACAACATAGCCCCTGGGATCCCAGGGACACACAGTCTCCTTTACCACCATAAGGTGGCAATTCACAGAGGAGAAATAAACAACAATTAAACAAAAGGTCAATAATTCTGCTCATAATTGTACGATGACCGTTAACCTCCCCGCCCTGTGTTATTCCTCTTCTAGTCCAGATAAACATCATAGCTGTGTCTGGACAGGACGTCACTCTGCCCTGTCGAGTTACAAATAACATCACAGCTGTAGAGTGGAGCAGAGCTGGCCTGGAACCGAAAAACGTCTTTTTGTACCAGGATGGCCGGTTTGTTCCAAACAACCAGCATCCATCATATAAGAACCGAGTGGCTCTCAGAGGGATGAAGGATGGAGACGCGTCTTTGATCGTGAAGAAAGTGACCACTGCTGACTCTGGAACATACAAGTGTCGCGTTAAAATAGCAGAAACAGGCTCATGGAAATACGTCACCATCAATCTGAATGTTTCTCCAGGTGAGTGAGTAACTCTGATTTTTCTGTAAATCTGGCATGGAGTTTGTGTTTCATTCATTGGTTTAGTAAGGTACAGCTTTCTGTATTCTCCCAGCAGATAATCTATTCCACACTGAAAACATGCTGTAAAAAAAACGTTGCCTACGCTCACGCACACACCACAAACCACTGAGCTTTCATCACATATGAGTTAATGCAATTCCTGCAACACTTCCATTTCCATTTTTTCATTTGCAAATAAAGATTGAATATTAAAACTGAATTCAAACACAGGCCTGTTCTGTATGCATGCAATGGCTTGAACAAGTATACACACACACACACACACACATATATATATGTATCTATCGATAGATAGATATACACCCCACTTTGCAGTTATTTATTTGTAAAAACATTTTGAGTCATGTATGATTTTCGCTCCACTTCTCATGTGTACACCACTTTGTGTTGGTCTTTCACGTGGAATTCCAATAAGATTGAGTCATGTTTGTGGCTGTAATGTGACAAAATGTGGGAAAGTTGTACATATATATATATTATTTGCTTCTGATGCTTATTAGGGAAACACAAAGACTTTAGAGGCTACTGAAAACATTAGCCTCTCCCTGCAGAGAGGTGAAGTAAAGGCCTCTGGTGGATGTCTGGGTTCGACAGACATCCACCAGCTGTTGTCTTTGTGGCGGGAAGTCTCGAGTTGTAGAGCAGAATGCACAGACTTACAGTGTGTTATAATGAGAGGACTGCTTTATGCTCAATTATTATTAGCACGTTTTTGTTCTGTGGAACCTGATTGATGTTTCAATCTGGATCTAGTCAGGTTCAGGAGCAGATCAGATCAGGGGCAGGTTCAAAGCATAATTTAAGTTAGCTACTTAAGATAGCGAAAGTTACCATGGCAATGCACTGGATGTTATAAGATGCGAACCACCTTCCTAGAACAGAAAACCCAGTGTTAACCCTCAACCCAAAGCTGCTTTATAGTACAGGCCTCTGCTGGACTTTAAGACATTAACACGGGGACTAAACATGTCAAAGAAAATAAAGAACATTTTTAAAGTAAATAATGCTTCTTATAATTGCATGTTGACCTTTAACCTCTCTGCTCTGTGTTGTTTTCTCTTTAAGACCAGATGAACATCACAGCCGAGTCTGGACAGGACGTCACTCTGACATGTCAAATTACAAATAAGATCTCAGCTGTACTGTGGAGCAGAGCAGGCCTGGAACCGAAAAATGTCTTTTTGTACCAGGATGGGCGTTTTGTTCCAAACAACCAGCATCCATCATATAAGAACCGAGTGGCTCTGCGGGACAGACAGATGAAGGGTGGAGACGTGTCTTTGATCCTGAAGAACGTGACCACTGCTGACTCTGGAACATACAAGTGTCGTGTCTTTTTGAGAGAAACAGGCTCATGGAAGTTCACCATCATCAACCTGAGAGTTGATCCTCCAGGTGAGTGAGTAGAGTTGAGTGTGTGTGTGATCACAGGTGAAGCTGCTTCCTGGTTGTTGATGTTTGTTTGCTGTATGGATGAGCTGGTGGATGTCAAAGGTTGACAGCACATGATTTTGTTCTATGGAAGCTAACAGGTTGTAGTTTCTGACACTTTGCGAATATAGCATGAGGCAAAAATTTACCCAGAGATGGTCCTTAGTGACCTGCGCCCTGTTCTAGGAAGTGATAGCAACATCCAGGGTATGCTGAGTTTATTCAAACTGACATTGGACGTGAGGATAATCAGTCAAGGGATAAAAAGACATTGATTAAATACTGACTCTGTGCTGTTTAAGATTAAATACAAAACCTGCATTCAAACTTTGTCTTTGTCAAAATTTAATGTGAGCTCGACAAGCAAAGTGCAGGTACTTTGTTTTCGATCAGATATTAACACTTTTAGAACCACTACAACTGTTGTAAAATGTCTTTGCTTCTAACGGAATATAAAAATAGAAAATCACAGGATAAAGTTGAATCTAAAATTTGACATTATTTATTACTGATGCTCATCAGGGAAACAAAGACATTAGACCCAATTACAAACAAAACAAAATTAGACCCTCCCATTTTTGCACGGAGAGGACTGAGGGATCATCCAGGAGTAGTTATGACTATTTATTTTCTGGAGAGCTGAATGGTCCATAGATGTTTCAAACCTGATGATCTCTAATCTGGATCTTAATCTGATCCAAAGCAGGTTATGTTCACAGCATAAGTTAAGTTAGCTAGTTAAACGTTAGCACTAGTTACCATGGCAGTGCACTGTTGTAAGAGGCAAACCACCTTCTGTCATGGTCCCGAGTCTGAGGACTCTTTATATTATTCTATGTTCTTGTTTATTCTGTTATGTCTTGTGTGTAGGTGTGCTGTGTGTTAGAGTTTTGTTTTATACCTGCCTGTGTTCCCTCTGTCTGTCCATGGTGTCACTGTGTCTGCTCGTGAGTCTGTTCAGTTCAGTGTTTTGTCTGGTCCCCTGTCTGTTAGTTTCCTGTTTTATTCTGAAAGTCCTCGTCTTATGCGAGTGTGTTCAGATTACGTTCCCCTGCCTCGTCAGCTGTGATTTCTCCCAGCTGTGTCCCCTCCTGTCTCCCATCCCTTTATCACTGCTGTGTGTATTTACAGTGTGTGTCTGCCTGTGCTCGTCGCCACGTCGTCTGTGTTACTCCGTGTTAATCAGTGTTTCTCTGCGTCTCTGTGCCCAGGCTTCTTCATCTGCCATCTCTGTGTATGTCCCACTGTACTTATGTTTTCACGTTTGTTTGTTAGTTTTTTCCCAGTTTAGGTTTATGTTCAGTTCTGCCCTCACCTTGGTTATTGTTCACTGTAAATAAAACTCACTCGCACCTCCGCCACTGTCTGCTATTTGTATCCTCCTTCTCACTTCTGACAAACATTGGACCCAACCCCTACGTTGCCTCCTGAGGATGCACCCATGTCCCATTTTCAGGCTGTGTCCAGCCGGTACCGCATGGCATAGGGCTCAACCACCAGACATTCACCCCCGGGCCTGGCTCTGGTGCAGAGCGCTATCCCAAGCAGGGGAACCCTTGGGGGGAACCTTCTAAAAGGTGTCCTATAAATGTCTCTTATTCTGGTTCCTCACTGAGGACCAATTTCCCATAGGAGACCCCATCATGGAGCGAAATGTCCAAGACAACATAGCCCCTGGGATCCCAGGGACACACAGTCTCCTTTACCACCATAAGGTGGCAATTCACAGAGGAGAAATAAACAACAATTAAACAAAAGGTCAATAATTCTGCTCATAATTGTACGATGACCGTTAACCTCCCCGCCCTGTGTTATTCCTCTTCTAGTCCAGATAAACATCATAGCTGTGTCTGGACAGGACGTCACTCTGCCCTGTCGAGTTACAAATAACATCACAGCTGTAGAGTGGAGCAGAGCTGGCCTGGAACCGAAAAACGTCTTTTTGTACCAGGATGGCCGGTTTGTTCCAAACAACCAGCATCCATCATATAAGAACCGAGTGGCTCTCAGAGGGATGAAGGATGGAGACGCGTCTTTGATCGTGAAGAAAGTGACCACTGCTGACTCTGGAACATACAAGTGTCGCGTTAAAATAGCAGAAACAGGCTCATGGAAATACGTCACCATCAATCTGAATGTTTCTCCAGGTGAGTGAGTAACTCTGATTTTTCTGTAAATCTGGCATGGAGTTTGTGTTTCATTCATTGGTTTAGTAAGGTACAGCTTTCTGTATTCTCCCAGCAGATAATCTATTCCACACTGAAAACATGCTGTAAAAAAAACGTTGCCTACGCTCACGCACACACCACAAACCACTGAGCTTTCATCACATATGAGTTAATGCAATTCCTGCAACACTTCCATTTCCATTTTTTCATTTGCAAATAAAGATTGAATATTAAAACTGAATTCAAACACAGGCCTGTTCTGTATGCATGCAATGGCTTGAACAAGTATACACACACACACACACACACATATATATATGTATCTATCGATAGATAGATATACACCCCACTTTGCAGTTATTTATTTGTAAAAACATTTTGAGTCATGTATGATTTTCGCTCCACTTCTCATGTGTACACCACTTTGTGTTGGTCTTTCACGTGGAATTCCAATAAGATTGAGTCATGTTTGTGGCTGTAATGTGACAAAATGTGGGAAAGTTGTACATATATATATATTATTTGCTTCTGATGCTTATTAGGGAAACACAAAGACTTTAGAGGCTACTGAAAACATTAGCCTCTCCCTGCAGAGAGGTGAAGTAAAGGCCTCTGGTGGATGTCTGGGTTCGACAGACATCCACCAGCTGTTGTCTTTGTGGCGGGAAGTCTCGAGTTGTAGAGCAGAATGCACAGACTTACAGTGTGTTATAATGAGAGGACTGCTTTATGCTCAATTATTATTAGCACGTTTTTGTTCTGTGGAACCTGATTGATGTTTCAATCTGGATCTAGTCAGGTTCAGGAGCAGATCAGATCAGGGGCAGGTTCAAAGCATAATTTAAGTTAGCTACTTAAGATAGCGAAAGTTACCATGGCAATGCACTGGATGTTATAAGATGCGAACCACCTTCCTAGAACAGAAAACCCAGTGTTAACCCTCAACCCAAAGCTGCTTTATAGTACAGGCCTCTGCTGGACTTTAAGACATTAACACGGGGACTAAACATGTCAAAGAAAATAAAGAACATTTTTAAAGTAAATAATGCTTCTTATAATTGCATGTTGACCTTTAACCTCTCTGCTCTGTGTTGTTTTCTCTTTAAGACCAGATGAACATCACAGCCGAGTCTGGACAGGACGTCACTCTGACATGTCAAATTACAAATAAGATCTCAGCTGTACTGTGGAGCAGAGCAGGCCTGGAACCGAAAAATGTCTTTTTGTACCAGGATGGGCGTTTTGTTCCAAACAACCAGCATCCATCATATAAGAACCGAGTGGCTCTGCGGGACAGACAGATGAAGGGTGGAGACGCGTCTTTGATTGTGAAGAAAGTGACCACTGCTGACTCGGGAACATACAAGTGTCTTTTTGAAATAGCAGAAACACGTTCATGGAAAAACATCACCATCACTCTCAGTGTTCCTCTAGGTAAGTGAGTAAGGTAACTGTAAACTTCTGTAAATCATTCAGAAAACTTCATTCAGCAGTCCCAGCAGAGAATCTCACTGAAAACATGCTGATAAAAATCAGCCAGGGTTTCAGGTGAGCTCAAATCTAACCCCACCCTGTCATGTGATTTCCTGAGGTCAGATGTGAGTGAGCATTAAGGCATCACATGATAGGGTGGGGTTAGGTTGAGCTCACCCGAAACCTTGGCTGATGAACCTGTTTTCACACCTTGGCTCATGTGATTACATAGAGGATCATTAGGTGGTCCACTTTCCCTCTTGTGTGACTCTCTCACAGGATTTAAATCTGGGACTCTCCACCATTTGACTCTAGAGCTAAAGAATCTTCTTGGATGAGAGGTGAAACGTCTTCAAGCAACTTAAAGAAGTCCAGATGCTTTTCTTTCTGAGCTCTGTAGACATCCAAGGTCCAAAACAAAATGCAGCAGGGACCTGTTTTCAGAGTCCAAATTGCACTGGACTGCCTGATGACTAGACGTTGACAAGCTGTCTACAGAGCTCAGAAAGAAAAGCATCTGCAGTAGGCGCACCTCGCCAACGGAGGGCGCCCTTACTCCAAGCAAATGGGCGATAGAAAACCGATCAGTGCCTATGCCATCCCCAAAATCCGCCGGCATGATGTCAGGGCAGCATGAGTCCAGCATGAGCCCGAGCAACTTTTTTTTGCCGCCCCCACCACTATGCCGCCCTGGGCAACCGCCCATGTCGCCTGTATCAAAAACTGCTACTGGGTCCAGTGGATAGCCAACAATGCAGAGACAGTATATCCCATCCTTCTTACATACCATTATGTTGGGCGAGGCCCAGTTGCTGTGGATTTCTGAGGTCCGCTGGCTGTTGTGTTTAGCATGAGGCTACACTGATGATCTGGTGGATGCTAGCAGGTTTACACGAATGAAAGAAAAAATGGCAAAAAACCTCAATCCATCTCCTTCTGTTTAACTAAGCCACGGTTATTGGGCCTGGACTGTATCACAGATACTGAGTTAGTAGCAGGTGAAGCCTGGACAGGATGCCGGTCTGTTACAGGGCTAATACAGAAAGAGTAGATCATGGATTTGAACCAAGGACTTTTCCGAGAGGCAAAAGTGATAACTACCATACCACCACAAGGCCCTAAAACTCAGATGCAAAAGTAAATAAACAACTAACATCTCTCTGCTCTGTTTTGTTTTCTCTTTCAGAACACAAAATCCTCCCAGCTGAGTCTGGACAGAAAGTCACTCTGACATGTCGAGCTCCAAACAACAGTAAACGTGTAAAATGGAGCAGGGCTGACCTTAGAGATAAATATGTCCTTTTGTACCAGGATGGGCATTTAAATCCAGACAACCAGCATCCATCTTTTAAGAGCCGTCTGACTTTGCAGGACAGACAGATGAAGAATGGAGACGTGTCTTTGATTCTGAAGGATGCGAACATGGCTGATAGTGGAACATACATGTGCCGTGTCTTCATGGAGGAAACGCGCTCGTGGAAATTGCTCATTAACAACTATCTGATTGTTGTTCCTCCAGGTGAGTGAGTAGAGTTGAGTGTGTGTGATCAGAGGTGAAGCTGCTTCCTGCTTGTTGATGTTTGTTTGTTGTATGGATGAGCTGGTGGATGTCAGAGGTAGACAGATGTTTCTCCAGCTGTTGTCTTTGTGGCTGGTAGTCTAGAGTTGTAGAGCAGCATTGTTTGGTTAGAGCAGAAACAAAGACATTTATGAATCTGTCTCTTCTTCTCTTGCTCTCTAACTCGTCTGTAAACATGTGTGGGGAAACTCAATGTTAAAGCCTACAGCTGGAGGGGGAGGGGAGGGGTGAAGCTGGTGGTTGTGAGTCTGTGAAAGTGAATCCTGCCGGTGCCATAGCTGCTGAAAACGTACTTAGTGCAGACACAAAACGTCCATCAGCTTCAAAGTGTGTCAGAAAAATGTCCACATGGTGACTGATGGATGAGAGAGGTCCCATTGTTGTTGTTGTGCACAAATCATTGAACAACACAAACACTTAGAGCTGCTTTCAGTGCTGCCTGTTTTGTTACTGCACACATTTCTGATGGTCCTACAGTCCAACGTAGCAAAGGTCTCCCTGAAGCCTCTTCTTAGAGTAATTTTAATATTGATTATGTTTGTGCATATGAAGGTGACACATATCTGTGGGGCCTTAACATCTGTAATCCAGCTGTGACAGAGACAAAGAAGTGTAATGTGTTGTAGTTTCAGGAGTCAGTATGCAGCTACAAAGCTTTTTGTTACACCCCAAATAGTTGATTCTGTTCATCTGGATGTTGTCAGTGGAGAAACATTTCGTCACTCATCCAAGTGTCTCGGCTGAGTGACGAAATCTCTGGTAACCAACATCCAGATGAACAGAATCAACTTTTGGGGACTTAGTCACCTGGATGACTGAGCATGCCTCAAGAGTTTTTGTGAAACATAGACTTCAGGAAGAAAAATGTATTAGAGAGATATTAGGAAAAAAAGTGCTACAATACTATAATACTATACTAGTTGGTTAGCAGACAGTCAAACACACAAAGGCAATAATTACTTCTTTTCATACATGTGTATAAAGTGCACTCACGGTTTGAACTATTTGCCCATTTCTTGTCCCGCTCTCTGCTGCCAGATCACCCAGGCCATCACCATGTCTTATAATGAGAGCCACACATTATGTTCACTTACTATCAGCACATGTTGTTGTTCTGTGGAAGCTAACATCTTGTAGTTTCTGACACTTTGCATGTTTAGCATGAGGCTAAAATTCCCCCTCAGTGGGTCACTGGTGACCTGCTGGATGTTCAGAGGTTCATTAAATCCAACATGACTAAAAACTCAAATGTGAAAGGAAATAAACAAAATATTTAAAGTCAATCATTCTGATCATAATTGTACTTTGACCTTTAACCTCTCTGCTCTGTGTTGTTTCCTCTTTCAGGTCAGAAAATGAACATCAAAGCTGAGTCTGGACAAAATGTCACTCTGCCATGTCAAAGTTCAAACAACAACAACTCCATCACAGGTGTAAAATGGATGGAATCTCGTCTGGAAGGTGAACATGTTCTTTCGTACCAGAATGGGAATTTTGAACAAGACAACCAGGATCGGTCTTTTCAGAACCGGGTGGATCTCCTGGACATACAGATGACGGATGGAAACATGTCTATGATTGTGAACGATCTGACGCCTGCTGACAGTGGAACATACATGTGTGGTGTCTTTATGGAAGAAACACGCTCATGGAAATATATCAGCTACGTACGTCTGAGAGTTACTGATCGTTCAGGTGAGTGAGTAGAGTTGAGTGTGTGTGTGATCAGAGGTGAAGCTGCTTCCTGGTTGTTGATGTTTGTTTGTTGTATGGATGAGCTGGTGGATGTCAGAGGTAGACAGATGTTTCTCCAGCTGTTGTCTTTGTGGCTGGTAGTCTAGAGTTGTAGAGCAGCATTGTTTGGTTAGAGCAGAAACAAAGACATTTATGAATCCGTCTCTGTCTCCTAACCCTAGGGGAAATTTAAATGGTATTTTCCCCCATAAATATAAATCCTCTTATCAGCTCTGGCAGTATTGAAATACTTCAAATGCAGAGTGTCCAAATTGTCATTCTTTATTCACCCTTTATTCTTTTTTTAACCTAATCTACTTGACAAAGAAAGAGATTCTGTTCTTCACTCGTCGCCTACCTGACACCTCACAGCTGTTTCTCACCTGCAGGTCCGACAGGAGGATCTGTTGCACTGATCATCGGTGTTTCTGCTGTTGTTTTAGTTGTTGGATTTTTGATCTACAAAAGAAAACGACGCCATTCTAACACTCATAATCATCCAGAGGATGAACAGCCTCTTTCCCCCCAAGAGCTGGTCTGTGACTGAAATCATGAGGAGTCAGGACTCTCCTGAACACCCAGCAGGCGACTGTAGACGTCTAACATGTCTGATGATTAATGTTCAGACTCCGGCTGTTAGGGTTGAAAAAATATAAATTGTTTATAAAAGAATTCAATAAAGCTGTTTTATTATTTGAATATATACACAATGCAAATGTGCTCATAAACTAGTTGGCACTCTGTGTTTTGAGGATCATGAGCTTCTTCCAGTGCTAAGACTGGGCTGAAGTACTGAAGAGTGGACGCAGAGCGCTTGAGAGTCTTTTGCAGTCTATTGCATGCTCACACATACACTGATAATAGTTTTCTATCAGTCTCTGGTTAAAGAATAAAGATGTCCTGAACTGAGCCTTAGAATAAGCTGAAGGATAACATTAGATAATCAAGGCTATGCAGGGTGTGTTTTTGTGTTCATATGTTTCTAGACAGACTGGGGTTCGGCCTCGTGTACTTGTAATTTCACCTGCCAAAGGCAATTAAAGCTTTTTAGATGACAGATATTTCTCCCGAATTCCTTCTGAAAAATTTGAAGTCAAACTGTGTTACAAACACATGAATTTCTGAGCTCTAATCTCAGAGTCAGTGAGTGTTTTTGTGTTGGAGCTTCAGCTTCAGCTGTTTGTAAGAACTTGTGGACCAAACAAACTGATCCTCATGCAGAGATCAGCTTTTTTAGTAAACAAACAAAACGGCTCCCACTGCTGTGCGTCTCACTCTATACAAGTCACCAATCCTGGATCCAACATAACAGCCGCAGACCATCACCTGGTTGATGCCACACACTGTGGAAACAGCTGTTCATCTACTCAACGGCGTACAAAGATCCTGCATGAACCAAAGATTTACAATTTTGATTCATCAGTCCAAAGACCTTCTTTCAGTCTTCAGTAGTCTAATGGTGGTGTTTCATGGCCCAGGCAATCCAGTGTCTTATTCTAATATGTGGCTTTCCTGCTGCAACTCATCCTGTCAATCCTGCAGCTCAAAGTCTTCCCTTCAAAGTTGAAACTGAGGCTTGCTATGACCGTGATTAATCTGTGCTCTTCTTGGCAATTTCTCTGCATGAACATACTCTACAAGTGTTATGATGGTCTGTCTCTCTTCCATTGTTAATTGCCCTTTTCTCACCATTTCTATAGCAGCACACTTTCTGCAGTACTGTTCACCGATGCTCATGGGTGTGGTACCACAGTGTGTTCCAGCACTTTTATGCAGACAGAGGGTTGGAAGAAATCCAGAAAAGTTGAAACACCTGTAGGAGTTAGTAGCACCAGTTCTCACGGCTTGATCGACCTCCATTACAGCAGAACAGCTTTAAATTTTAACCCATTTTTTGTTCCCTGAAAAAGGCCCTTTTGTATAATTCTGAAAGGTACATTATTTTTCAGTTTTGGGTAACCTTACCTTTTTTGTTGTGGAAGTTCAATACTCACCTTTGTACCATTTCAAGCTAGTCATTGGACTTGAACTGCAATAAGTAAATAAATAAGTGGAAATCAATCGATGTTTCTAAAACTTTTGCCCGGTGGTGTAGTTGATGTGTAGATATTTCTCTCTGATCCTGAACTGTGAAGTTTGCCACTTTCCTTAATTTAACTCGTGCTGCAAGGAGTAAATAATGTAAAGTTCCTCACCTACACCCTGTGTCATCTTCAACTTCACCTTGTTAATAAATATTTACACACAATTAATACTGGATTGTGTTACTGCAATCTAAGGGACAGTTAACATCCAGAGATTTACGTGCAAGAGAAAGTTTCATGTGCTATGTGACGGTGCACGAGGAGTAGATGTGGTTTCTGAAAAAGCATCAGTACAAGATAAATACAGTTAATATTACTTGTCTCAAATCTTTTTATCGAGTTTCATCACTCTAATTGTGTAAGCATGCACAAAATGCACGGTGCATTTAAAGATTAAAAACAATTCTTAACTGCAACACAAGATGGCAGTCCAACACAAAGAATAACAGTATCTTCATTCAGGCTGTCAGACCCCTCTGTACAGTTCTGTGTCTCAGAGTGCACCAGTGACAACAGCACTTTTATCATCACAGAGCAGGAAAGCTTTCAGGAGACTGAACGCTATAGGCAGCAGGACCAGATGCAATCGGGTCGGGTCCTGAGAGCCTGCTTTGACCAGCTAGCACCGGGAGATCTTCAACCTCTCCTTGGCCCAAGCAGTGGTTCCCACGTGCTTCAAAGAGTCCATCATCGTCCCTGTCCCAAAGAAGCAACAGTCCGCTTGACACAATGATTCCCGCGGTGCCCAGTAGCACCAATGGTGATGAAGTGTTTAGAGAGACTGGTAAGAGATAATGTCACTCCTTCACTTCCTGTCACCATTGACTCACTTCAGTTTGCATACCAGACTAATCGTTCCACAGACGACGCCATATCTCACCTGCTCCACACATTGAGTGGCTCACCCCGAGCCACCGAGACACTGGCAGAGGGGATCAAGAGTGACATACCTCTGCTGACTACAGGTATTTTCAACACCTCTCGGTGGTGGAACACATGGAGAAAGAGGAGCAGCAGATTCAGTGTAAAACCTCGGCGTGACGCTCGTGTCGCTGGATGATCCCCTCCACAGCAGAACAAAGGTCCAAATAACCAAATAAAGAGAATGAGAGTTTCTCCTCACGTGTCTCCTCATGGTTTATGATACAAATCTGCTAATTCTCATTAGACATATAAATCAGAAAAGCAAACTTAACGGCCTCAACATGTCTGTCATCAGTCTCTGTGTGACAGCAGGCCTGATCCCTCACAGTGAAACCATCTCTCACCCTGGAGTTAAAGGAGCTTTCTCATGAATACTGGGCGACTTTCCAGCCAGCTCTTTAATTTCATCATCACATTTATGCCATAATTTAGCTCAACCGATCAGATTAAAAGTGTGTTGTTTTTTTTAAATAACAGTAATTTTGTAATACTGAAACTTTTAGTCCACCATCATGTTTTGACTTACAAGAGTTTTAAATCAATTCTTTTTTTAAATTTTCTATATCATATCAAATCAAAGTATATCAAACTTTAACAGAACAAACAGATCAGCCAAAGTCCATTTAAGGACAGATCTCTCTCAGCAACCACACTTACCTTTTTTTCAGTTTCAGGGACAAAATTTTAAAATGTTGGCGGATTTTTTTAATTTAATTTTCTCAAACATTTACTCTCAAATATTTATGTTTCTTTCTAACAGGGATGCCAGGAGTTTGTGAGTCTTTGGGAGGGAAAAACAGGATTTATTCAGATTCATTTTCAGCCCTAAAACTAAGTCCTGCATACAAACTATCACATATGAAACCCGAGTAAGTAAATTAGTACGTACGGTTTATGTGCTAAGAGCCTTTCAGACCAGCGGTGCGCAGTCTAACGTCTCTCTCTCTCTGACTCTGAAGGGTGGAGTTAAGAAATGTCTGCTGTCAGTGTCTCGCTCGGCTCAACTTTGCTGTTTTTCAGCGTCTTCGTGTTCGTCTCTGCAGGTGAGATTTACTGTTAGAAACTAACATAATGCCTTTCTGAGAAAACGAGGAGTAAAGTAGACTGTCTGTGTGTGGAGGAGACACAAGGCTGGGTGGAGTTTGTGTGGAGTTAACATCTGTAATCCAGATGTGACAGAGACAAAGAAGTGTAACGTGTGTCAGGAGTCAGTATGCAGCTACAAAGCTTTGTTTTCAGTGTATACAAACAGCTGTAACTCCATAAAGGCAGCATGCAGAGACTCACAGTGTCTTATAATGAGAGGCTGCTTTCTCTCACACATTATGTTCACTTATTATCAGCACATGTTGTTGTTCTGTGGAAGCTAACATCTTGTAGTTTCTGACACTTTGCATGTTTAGCATGAGGCTAAAATGACCTTCACCTTGTTCTGGGAAGTGATATCAACAACATGTCTGCCCCATCTATTTACTCTGATAATGGAAATCAGGATAATCAGTCAGGTAATGAAAAAATGGTGATTGATTCTGTTCTGTTTAAGACTAAATACAAAAACAGGATTTAAACTTAGTCTATGTACAAATTTAACATAAGCTCCACAAGTGAAGTGCAGGCATCTTGTTTTCAACCAGATATTAACTCTTATAAAACATTATTGGTTCATAGATTTATTTTATACATCAAGATCTCTAATCTGGATTTAATCTGATCTGGAGCAGGTTCACAGCATAAGTTACCATGGCAATGCACTGTTATAAGACGTGAACCAACTTCCTAGCACAGAAAACCTCGAACCCAAAGCTGCTTTATAGTACAGGCCTCTGCTGGGCTTTAAGACAATAACATTCATTAAATCCATCCAAATGTTAAAAGACATAAACAAATATTTAAAGTAAATAATTCTGCTTATAATTGTATGTTGACCTTTAACCTCTCTGCTCTGTGTTGTTTCCTCTTTCAGTCCAGATAAACATCACAGCCGAGTCTGGACAGGACGTTGCGCTTCCATGTCGAGTTACCAATAAGATCACAGCTGTAGAGTGGAGCAGAGCTGGCCTGGGACAGAAAAATGTCTTTTTGTACCAGGATGGGCGTTTTGTTCCAAACAACCAGCATCCATCATATAAGAACCGAGTGGCTCTCAGAGGGATGAAGGATGGAGACGCGTCTTTGATTGTGAAGAAAGCGACCACTGCTGACTCTGGAACATACAAGTGTCTTTTTAAAATAGCAGAAACACATTCATGGAAAAACATCACCATCAATCTGAGAATTCCTCCAGGTGAGTGAGTAACTCTGATTTTTCTGTAAATCATTTAGAAAACTTCATTCAGTGGTTTTTAGTAAGGTACAGCTTCCTCTATCCCCCAGCAGAGAATCTATATCTCACTGAAAACATGCTGGAAAGTGAAAATGTTACACTTCATTTAAACTTTCCTATTTTGGTCACCTAACAGTGGTCGGGGGACACACAAACATTGTAAGTGCTTTACAGTGGGAAAGATGTAATAATGGTAATCACTGTATAGTGGCCGGGAATAACACTCACTGATTCGTCTGTGAAGGTTCTCAGTCATCCAGGTCATCGTAGTCTAAGGAACTTAAACAACTTAAACAAGTCCCGACGCTTTTCTTTCCAAGCTCCTTAGACCACTCACTAATTCCTAGCTTTCAGGAGGAAAGAAATACAAACCAAAGATTGAATGTAAGCACTGCCCTTTTCCCTAAAACATTAGAACTTTTAAATTAACATTTAATTTCCCTAAAACATTTAACACTGAGTAGTTGTGCCTGCTGGTCCACATGGTGTAGCTTGCCCACTGCAGCCCCACCATTCTCAGGGTCTAGATGCAAAGGAGATCATGGGACAAGCACAACTGGAACAGGATCAGGTGCAACTGGGACAGATGGTTGAGAAAACCTGGGGTCATCACCACATGCAGTGGAGAACAGGCTGTGTAGACCCAGATGGCGGTCGGCTGAATCTTCCTCAAAGGCTTCCTCTGTTGATCTCCAGTGTTGAGCTTGGTCCAGGACCAACATGTTGTTCGGCCCTGGTGTGTTTTAGTATGAATTACATACAGTATCTCTGTTTTTTTGGCCCAGACATGACACCTCACACCTGTTTCTCACCTGCAGATCGATCAGGACCGGGTGGAACTGGATCTATTGGAGTGATAGTTGGCCTGATAGTTGCAGGTGTGGCTGCTGCTGCTGGTTTATCGTTCTGCAGAAAACAAAAGCCACAGAGTCCGGATTCCTTCCAGCCTCCTGATGATCAGGACTAGACTGTCTGCTAAACTCTAAACGGAGTCTTCAGCTGGTGCTCTAAACTCTCAGTGCTGACACCAAACATGATGAAATACAGATAATCAATGTCATGCTGGGCATCATCATCACATTGACAGCAGAACAGCGACTCAGATGATATAAACAGACAAAGTTTAAGTTTATACTTTTGTTTCCTTTGATAATAGTTAATCATGCTTAACTCTTATCATGTATACTCAAGATTAAATCTGATCAATATGATGATGAATGAGAAAACATCCTAACATCACCAGTCATCCTGTTGAACCTCAGCTCTGTATTTCAATATTATATTAAACAACACTTCCTGACTTTTCTACTCTGTGTGTCCTGTTGAATGTTTTTGGGCTAACTGTGGCTCAGAGGTTGAGCTGGTTGAAAGGTTGGTGGTTTCACCCCTGAGTGTTCCAGTCTGCACTCTGAGAAGTCTTTGGGAAAGATACAAACTTAAGGATGCTTAAGGCGTGTGCTGCTGAACTTGGGGAGCCGCTACAACGAGTCTTCAACCTCAGTCTGCGACTGGGGAGAGTGCCTGCCCTATGGAAGACATCCTGCATCGTCCCGGTCCCTAAAAGGAACCGGCCCAATGAGCTGAATGACTTCCGACCGGTGGCACTGACGTCACATCTTATGAAGACTCTAGAGCGGCTCTTCCTCAACTTCCTCCGACCACAGGTACAACATGCCCAGGACCCGCTACAGTTTGCATACAAGGCGGGTGTCGGAGTGGAGGATGCCATCCTGTACCTCCTACACAGAGCCCACTCACACCTGGATGGGGGAAAAGGCACGGTCAGGATCCTGTTTCTTGACTTTTCCAGTGCCTTTAATACCATCCGGCCCTGTATGCTTCAGGAAAAACTGAACAGGATGGAGGTGGACCCCTGCCTGGTGGCTTGGATCTCCGACTACCTCACCGACAGACCACAGTACGTCAGGCTGAAGGACATCACGTCTGACACTGTGGTCAGCAGCACAGGAGCACCACAGGGAACTGTGCTGTCCCCTCTTCTCTTCACCCTGTACACCTCTGACTTCTGCTACAACTCTGAATTATGCCATATTCAGAAGTTTGCAGATGACACGGCCATCGTGGGGTGTATCTGGGATGATCAGGAAGAGGAGTACAGAAGTCTGGTGAGGAACTTTGTCGCATGGAGTCACACAAACCACCTGCAACTCAACACCTCAAAGACTAAGGAACTGGTTGTGGACTTCGGGAGGTCCAGAGAAGGTCCACTGCCGGTTCAGATAGAGGGGGAGGAGGTGGAGGTGGTCAACAAGTACAAGTACCTCGGGCTGTGGGTGGACAATAAACTGGACTGGTCATGCAACACAGAGCACCTGTATAAAAAAGCCCAAAGCCGACTGTACTTCCTCAGGAGGCTGAGGTCTTTTAACATCTGCAGGAAGCTCCTGAGGATGTTTTACCAGTCGGTGGTTGCTGGAGTACTTTTCTATGCTGTGGTGTGCTGGGGGAGCAGCACAGCAAAGAGGGACTCATCCAGGCTGGAGAAACTGATCAGGAAGGCTAGCTCTGTGGTCGGCATGAAGCTGGACACTCTGGTGACAGTGGCAGAGAAAAGGACATTAAAGAAACTGCTGGACATTATGAACAATGCTGGGCATCCTCTGCACACGGCCATAAACAATCAGAAGAGTCTGTTCAGTGACAGGTTGCTTCTCCCCAAGACAAGAACTAACAGACTTAAAAACTCCTTTGTCCCACACGCCATCAAACTGTTTAACTCCTCTCTGGAGGGGAGAGGGAGGGGAAACAGGAAACAGGAGGACAAAGGAGGGGGGAACAACTAAGCTGTAGTGCCTCTTCACCTCACTGTACAATACCTTGTGCAATACTTTTTGTAAATAGTCAACAGTGCAATAGACTCAATACTTGAAATGTGCAATTCACTTGTATTTTTATTTTTTATTCCTATTTATTCTATTTATCCCCTTTGTATATTTTATTTATATTTGTCTCTGTATTTATATATGTGTGTGTGTGTGTATATATATATATATATATACATAACAATTCTGTAACTGTAACTTCGGTCGTTGCTGTGCTTTTTTTGGAAGTCGAATTTCCCAGAGGAACCCACCCGAGGGATTAATAAAGTTCTATGTTATCTTATCTTATCTTATCTTAAACATCGAGCTACACAGAAAACACTTGGGTGTGGAAATGGGTGAATGAGTCTCACTATATAAGAACCAGCGAAATTAGATCTTTCATAATCATACAGTTTTATACTTTTGTAACTCAAAACAGATGATTTAGGACAGATAAAAAATACTGAATGTATTAATTGTTTTTTGTAGACAGTTACCTGCAGTGGGTTTCGATGGTAATGAATGGAGGTCAGCCGATTCAACAATGAGACACCCCTGATGTGTTTTAGTATGAATCACATACAGTGTCTGTGTTTTTTGGCCCACACAGGGCTCATCTGTGTTTCCTTCGTGTGGAGTGACTTCAACGCCACGTCTGTGCCACAAAACATTTGGCCGTGTTGTAACTGAGCTGTAAAGATCCAAACCAGCCCTGCAACACATTTTTTCAGTAAATGCAACTTGTAGTAAACTGCAAGCTGCCAATTATAGCAAATTGTTTTTGTACAATTAAAAAATATTAAAGTAATGTAATTTATTACTGTTGTTTTGAGAAAAATAGGAGATGTGGACAAAGATTCTAGCTATGTCCCAAAACTCAGAGGACGCAGCCTTCTCAGTCTACAGTGTCCATGTCCTCCGAAGACCGAGAAGGCCAGAAGTGCAAGGCTGCAAACTGGGACTGTCTAGCCTTCAGATTTGTGTCACCAGCTGGAACAAAGGAACAAACCGGAGGAAGAGAGCTAATCTTAAGACTGATCCCATCAGCAGCATGTACCTGAGTGTTGATACTCCAGGTGGGTGACTAGAGTTCAGTGTGCGTTCAAAGGTGAAGCTCTTCCTTTGCTTTTGGGGTGTGTTTGTTTATGGATAACTGAGACATGAACTAAAGAGTTAGATTAATGTCTCAGTGAGCTGTGTTGAGCCTAAACTCAGAGTTTTCTCTTTGTGAAAGTGTCGATCATTTTACCTGGTTAAATCACCAATTTATTTTTAACTTCACAGGAATTTCTGTGTATTAATTTAGTGATCTATAAAATGTAAAAATATTTTGTTAACTAATTGTTGAATACACACACACACACACACACACACACACACACACACACACACACACACATGATAGATAGATAGATAGATAGATAGATAGATAGATAGATAGATAGATAGATAGATAGATAGATAGATATAAATGACACACACACGCATCCATTACAAAATTCCTTAGAGCTCAGGTCCTCTACCGGAGGCCTCGGAGCTTGAGGGTCCTGCGCAGTATCTTAGCTGTTCCCAGGACTGCGCTCTTCTGGACAGAGATCTCCGATGTTATTCCCGGGATCTGCTGGAGCCACTCGCCTAGCTTGGGAGTCACTGCACCTAGTGCTCTGATTATCACTGATACCACTGTTACCTTCACCGTCTACACCTTCTCGAGCTCTTCTCTGAGCCCCTGGCATTCCTCAAGCTTCTCATATTCCTTCTTCCTGATGTTGCTGTCATTCAGGATCACTACATCGATCACTACGGCCATTTTCTGTTGCTTATCTACCATCATTATGTCCGGCTGGTTAGTCACCACCAGCTTGTCCATCTGTATCTGGAAGTCCCACAGGATCTTAGTTCGGTCATTCTCCGCCACCCAAGGGGGTGTCTCTCATTTTGACCTTGGGACCTCCAGCCATACTTGGCAAAGATGTTTCTGTATACTGCACTAGCCAATTGGTTATGGCTTTACATGACTGTGTCCCAATTTCTAGGCCGCACACTTCAGATTTGTGTCACCAGCTGTCTCGATGGAGATTAATAAACTCAGCCGTCTGCTCCTCGCTTGCTAAAATATAACAGGACACTGGAGTACGTTCTCTACCATCTTACACTTCTGTTTAATCGGTTTTCTGTTTGACGTCTATTCAGCTGTGAAAACTATAACTTTAATCTCAGCTGAACCGATTTACTCAGGAACAAATAAAACATTGGAAATAGTCAAACAGTAAATTTTTTAAGTTATCTGAGTGACTTATAGATCATTTTTAACCTGAGTAGCGAAAACTATGTGCCACGAGTTAGCTGTTCTCTTCTAGGTATCGAGCTGGTGGGTAACCAACGTCTCCGAAAAGGTCGGAGCACTTTTGTAAATATGTGATATCTTGATAAACTGAGCAGATATTTGAAGTTTACACAGCTACATTCTCACCTGAAAATATGTTAAACGTTTATGTTGTGACCCAGAATGATTAATAAGAGTAATATTGAAACTAAGTAGCTGCCGCCATTGTTGAGACTGGAATTGGCTGGGCTGCGCTTTGAATTCTGGGATAGCTTTGGCCACGAAGGACACACCCGACCCATCCTTCAAATCCGCGGAAATGAAAGACGCATTTGTTGCTATGACAACAATGCGTACCCCCGGATGACCCCCAGCTTTTGATTTTTGATTTTTGATTTTATTGATTAGCATTCAAATTCAAATCTCAGTGAAAACAGTGAAAAAAAAAACAAAAAAAAACAAAAACAGTGAAAACAGAACAAAAATCTACCATAAAGAAAGAAAGCATGAGACAAGGCTAATCAAAAGGTATTGGCTGAAGCATTTGCTTATTACGCCAACCCTTTTCACAAAATATCTTTTTGTATGCAGCTCCTGTACACAGGGCTTGAAGAAAATAATAAAACAAAGCAAAAACCAAACAAACAAACAAACAAAAAAAAAAAAAAAAGAAAAATATAACTTTCCACCTTAGATAAGTAACTACATCAAAGCAAAAGAATCAAGAGGTTGTTTTTTTTTCTCCTTTTTGCTCTTTTCATTCTTGATTTATATATTTTTCTATTACTCTATTTTTAAACATGTTTTTAAACAAGGAAAATGAACTACACCTTTTTAAATCACTGTCATAACTATTCCACAGGTTAACTCCTCTAACAGAAACACATCTCTGCTTTATATTTGTCCTTATCTTGTTTTTTTTAAAGAAATCTGTTCCCCTTAAGTCATATTGACTCTCTCTGACTTTGAACAGCTTCTGAGTACTGGGGCAAAGCAAGTTATTTTGTGCTTTATACATTATCTGTGCCATTTTATATTCAACTAAATCATAAAATTTCAGGGTATTCAGATTAATAAACAAAATGTTAGTTGGTTCTATATAGTTTGATTGGTTTATAATTCTTATAGCTTTTTTTTGTAACTTGAAAATATGAAGAGTATTCGTTTTATATGCATTACCCCATATCTCCAGACAGTAAGTCATATATGGAAGC
This sequence comes from Simochromis diagramma, assembly GCF_900408965.1. Lineage (NCBI taxonomy): Eukaryota > Metazoa > Chordata > Actinopteri > Cichliformes > Cichlidae > Simochromis > Simochromis diagramma. The sequence goes on along the minus strand of NW_024387264.1, from coordinate 149,494 downwards.
AACAGAGTACAATAAAGTGTGTATAATGATTTCTTGTTCAGGACATGCTTTGTTTTATAGAGAATAGCAATGGTTTTTGACATTTTTGTTTTCACATGGTTTATACAGTGGGGCAAAAAAGTATTTAGTCAGCCACCGATTGTGCAAGTTCCCCCTCCTAAAATGATGACAGAGGTCAGTAATTTGCACCAGAGGTACACTTCAACTGTGAGAGACAGAATGTGAAAAAAAAATCCATGAATCCACATGGTAGGATTTGTAAAGAATTTATTCGTAAATCAGGGTGGAAAATAAGTATTGTAGTTATTTTCCTGTAGTCCGCGTCTGTGAATACCCATGTGTACACCTGTGTGCATACCTGTGTGGATCAGCATGCTTGCATTCCAAAGGTTTCTCCATGTAATGATCTGCTAGAGGGTGTGGGGAGCCACAGCCCCGTCCTCCAGGGTATGAAGCAGGTATGGAGGAGATCAAAACTCCAGACATCCAGAGGCCCCCAGGCTATTACTGAAATACACGTGCTATATCATAAACTATGATATAAATAGGGAGGTCCTATTAACATGTTTAGTTTTAAAGGACACCTTCCTGCCTTTAGTCTCCTTCATGAGCAGTATTAGTTTTCTTCTAACATCCAGAAGTCTGCACGATGCGTTTCATAGTTTGTAACAAGCCTTTGACAGGTAAACATAACATGACCGAAAAAGAAAAAAAAAGAAAGAGAGAGAGTGTTGACATAAGAAGAGAAAATGCTCTCAATTATGGAGACAGGCAAATGGTTCATTTATGTTTGATGTGTGTTTATTCCTCCCTAAATATCGTCGGTGAACTTTGCCATGCACGTCAGATTTTCCTGCGCATTTTTATACCTCCGCCAACAGAGAGAGAAAAAAAATCACATTCTAACAGACAGCTGGTGCTTAGAATACAGTTGAATAGCTATTAAAAGGCAGGCGACCGTAGCTGAGGGGGTTGGGAATCGCATCTGTAACCGGAAGATCGCCGGTTCGATCCCTGGGCTCTCTGTCCTGGTCGTTGTGTCCTTGGGCAAGACACTTTACCCTACTTGCCTACTGGTGTTGGCCAGAGGGGCCGATGGTGCGATATGGCAGCCTCGCTTCTGTCAGTCTGCCCCAGGGCAGCTGTGGCTACAACTGTAGCTTGCCTCCACCAGTGTATGAATGTGAGAGTGAATGAATAGTGGTATTGTAAAGCGCTTTGGGTGCCTAGAAAAGCGCTATATCAATCCAATCCATTATTATTATTATTAAAAAACAGATGATATAAAAAAAAACAAAAAAACAAAAAAAACAAAGCAAAACAAAAAAAACAACAACAACATATCTTGTGCACCCCTCCCACCATCCCCCCATCCCTTTATGGCTCTCAATTTCATCACATTCGTGTATCCAAACAGCCCATATTTACACCCGTCTATACACAAGAATCAGCACAACATTCACGAATTCTGATCAGAAGGGCCTAACCGATGATCAATTCAGGGTAAACCCAGAGGAATTTACGTCATCTCTATATTCCGTCAAGTCCAAAGACGGTAATACTGAAAGAAATGGTCCCCAAATTTTTTTAAAGGTTCCGTATTTCCCTTTTACACTATGCGATATCTTCTCAGGTGTACAGTAGGATGCTAACTCATTAATCCAATATCTCAGTGTTGGACAATTTTCAGATTTCCAATGTGTCAGAATACATTTTTTAACTGCAGTACTCGCAAGTAAAATAAAATATTTCTTGTGGTAATCCACATTTATAGAATCTATGTCACCTAAAATCCATAGTTTTGGGTCCATTTCGACTTGGATCCCAATCACCCTTGAAATTATTTCAGTAGTCCGTCTCCAGAACTCCTCTATTACTGGGCAATTCCACAGCATATGAAGGAGATCACCATCTATCACCTTACATCTCAAACATTTGGGAGAGTAATTAATATCAATTTTATGTAATCTGTAAGGTGTATAATATGTCCTGTGGAATATATTAAATTGCATTTGTCTATGATTTGTAGAAATTAACATGGTCTGTGCCTGTTCCATTAGATGGTACCATTCTACCTCTTCATAAACATAGCCCAGATCTGCCTCCCATTTTCTTTTCAGAGATGTTTTGTTGTAGTCAGGTAATTTTTCATTAATAATAGTGTATATTGAAGATACTATTCCTTTTATTGACTTCCATGGTTTGGTGCAAAGATGTGTTTCAAAAGGACTTTCTTTAGGAATCTCAGGGAAAGTTCCTTTGGTTTTTTCTTTGATCCAGTCTCTTATTTGTAGAAATTAAAAAAAATTTTGGTCTGGAAGTTTAAATTTTTCCTTTAGTTGTTGGAAGTCAATAAATGTATCATTATTATATAGATCGGCGACATTTCGAATATTTCTATCCTTCCATCCCCGCAATATGGAGTCGGAAATATGATGTGAGAGATCAGGATTGCCCCATAGGGGTGTCCTTCTAAGAAAAGAAATATTTATTTTTAGAAGTGAGTGGGATTCCTGCAAGGTGTTTAATATTATCGTATATTATTATTTAATATTATCGAATTATTTGTGAGCTTAGATAAACATTTTTTCATACCTAGAAATGGGACGTCTTTTAATGATATGGGATTCACCTCATATTGTTCTATTGGAACCCATCGAACCTCACTCCTCTCTGCATGTAACCAGATCAAAATTGATCGGTATTGGGAGGCCAGATAATAATTCCTAAAGTTTGGTAGGTTGAGTCCTCCCCTTGAATAAGGGGCCTGTAATGAGGAGAGTTTAACTCTTGGGTTTTTCTTTTGCCATATGAAGGAGGTTATAAGTTTATTTAATTCTTTGAAGAAAGTTTTAGGAATATTTATAGGGAGACATTGAAATAAATAGATAAACTTAGGCAAAATGTTCATTTTGACAACATTAATTCTCCCTATGAGGGATAATGGAAAATCCATCCATCTCTGTATATTAAGTTTAATTCAATTCAATTCAATTTTATTTATATAGCGCCAAATCACAACAAAAGTCGCCTCAAGGCGCTTCATAGATACAGAGAAAAACCCAACAATCATATGACCCCCTATGAGCAAGCACTTTGGCGACAGTGGGAAGGAAAAACTCCCTTTTAACAGGAAGAAACCTCCGGCAGAACCAGGCTCAGGGAGGGGCGGGGCCATCTGCTGCGACCGGTTGGGGTGAGAGAAGGAAGACAGGATAAAGACATGCTGTGGAAGAGAGACAGAGGTTAATAACAGATATGATTCAATGCAGAGAGGTCTATTAATACATAGTGAGTGAGAAAGGTGACTGGAAAGGAAAAACTCAGTGCATCATGGGAATCCCCGGCAGCCTACATCTATTGCAGCATAACTAAGGGAGGATTCAGGGTCACCTGGTCCAGCCCTAACTATATGCTTTAGCAAAAAGGAAAGTTTTAAGCCTAATCTTGAAAGTAGAGATAGTGTCTGTCTCCTGAATCCAAACTGGAAGCTGGTTCCACAGAAGAGGGGCCTGAAAACTGAAGGCTCTCCCTCCCATTCTACTTTTAAATACTCTAGGAACAACAAGTAGGCCTGCAGAGCGAGAGCGAAGCGCTCTAATAGGGTGATATGGTACTACAAGGTCATTAAGATAAGATGGGGCCTGATTATTTAAGACCTTGTATGTGAGGAGCAGGATTTTGAATTCAATTATGGATTTAACAGGAAGCCACGTTTAGTTTGCTCCAACAGTTTAATATAATTTAGTTTGAATATTTTATCCTCAGATTTACCAATTTGTATCCCCAAATATGTAAATCCATTATTACACCACTGTAGTGGATCTGTAAGAGCTCTAACACGATTATCTTGTATATTTAATGACATAATCTCACTTTTGGTATAATTTAACTTGTATCCTGAAGCCGCACTATATTCTTTAAGACAATTCATTAATGAAGGAATTGACTTGAGGGGGTCCGTTATATACAGTAGGAGGTCATCTGCATATAGAGAAAGTTTATGTTCGCTTGTACCGAATTTGATTCCAGATATAGCAACATTAGTACGAATGGCCACTGCTAGTGGCTCGATCGCAATCGCAAAGAGCAAGGGAGAACTTGGACAGCCTTGACTACAGCCTCTGGTTAAGGAGAAAGTGTTAGAAAGCACATTATTTGTTATAATATTGGCTTTGGGGGCATTAAAAAGTATCTTAACATAGCGGGTGAACTTTTCTCCAAAGCCCATGGCTTCCATTGTCTGAAATAAAAAGTTTGGTTCAATCCTGTCAAATGCTTTATTAGCGTCCATGGAAATTATTAGCAATGGTTCTTGATTTTTTTGAGCGGCATTCAGTATGTGGAGCAGGCGCCGCACATTATCTGCTCCCTGTCTGTTTTTAATGAAGCCTGTTTGATCGGCATTTATTATCTTAGGCATAATGTCCTCCAATCTATGTGCAATTATTTTAGATAATATTTTATAATCTGCGTTTAAAAGGCTAAGTGGTCTATAAGAGTCACATCTCTGTTTGTCCTTGCCCGGCTTTGGCAGTAATGTAATTGTTGCATTTTCCAGTGATTCCGGTAATTTATTATTTTCTAAGGCTTCTTTAATCACATTTGTAAGTGGTGTCAATAATTTATTGGAAAAGGCCTTATAGTAATCAGCTGAGAATCCATCTGGTCCAGGGGTCTTATTATTTTGTAAGCACTTGAGGGCTCGAAGAACCTCCATCTCCGTTATATCTACATCGAGCAGTTCTTTGTCCTCATTATGTAATTTAGGAAGGATTATTCCATCTATAAATCTTTTTGCAGCAGTACCATCGACCCCTTGCTCAGATTTATACAGATCTTCATAAAACCGTTTAAACTCTGCATTTATGAGTACTGATTCATCAAGAAGTTTATCATCTTGCGTTAGAATTGTCCGTATAAATTTCTCCGATGTTTCTTTCTTAATTTGCCAGGCCAGTAATTTACTTGTTGTCACGGTATGGCATGGCACACCGTGGAAGGAGTGGGGAAGGAGGACCCAGGCGCGGTGCTCTATGTATAGGCAGTGTTTATTTACAAGGTGAAAAACAACGTAACAATAAATCCCCGTGTTCTCCCAGACTCCCGTGTCGTGTCTCCCGTGAATAGTCCGTGTGCTCTCTGCTCCCGTGTTGGCACCCCCCGGTGCTCGCTGCTCTCCGTGGCCTCCATGCTCCTCCTGCGGGAAACAATAGCGGCAGCTGTCAGGACACTCAGAAATGGCAGGCATACACTTTCTGACTAAACTTAGACAGGGTGACTAACGTGGAGTCTCATGCAATGATCCCGCGTCGGTGGGAGCTCCAAGACTCTCCTAAGTAGCTCCCCCGACGAGCCCTGATCAGCGGCAGGTGTGTGGCTTCGGGTGTGGCCAGTCCTTCCGCAGGGCCACACCCCTCAGGCCTGCAGGTGGCTGAGCTCCATCCTCCAAGCATACCCGCAGACATAAACACACTCACATCTACAATCATGGAGGAGAGCAGCAGCAATACCAAAATACATATAATAATAATAATAATATAATACATGACTGCTCAGGGATCCTGGGCCGCCCAGTCCCAGGACCCTGACAGTACCCCCCCTCTAAGGGTCGGCTCCCGACAACCCCAAAACCAAAACAAAAAACAACACAACCAACCCAGGGCGGGCGGCGGGGGAAACCAGGACGGAGGGCCAGAACCAAAACAAGCAAAACAACAAAACAACAAACCGACCCAGTCCACAGTCTCAGAGTCAGACCGCGCATCCCGCAGCGGTGCAAAAAGAAAACGAAAAGACGCCACAAACAGTTACAGGCGGCCCATCAACACAACAAGAGAGTTCAGGGGGCCTACCTCGAGCCCAACGGCGGCAACGTAGCAGCTCCGGCGGACGGCCCCGGGTCCGGCAGCAGCAGCAAAACAGTTCAGGGGGCCTGCCACGGGTCCGGTGGCGGCGGCGCTGCTCCTCCGGTGGCGGCGGAACGGTTCTGGTGGCCTGCCACGGGTCTGGTGGCGGCGCTGCTCCTCCGGCGGCCTGCCACGGGTCCGGTGGCGGCGGAACGGTTCTGGTGGCCTGCCACGGGTCCGGTGGCAACGACGCTGCTCCGGTGAGCAACAGCGAGGCGTGGCACCAGGTCCATGACGCGCCGATCGCTGACGTGGATGCACCGGACGTGGATGGCGAGGAGGCCGCGCTAGACGTGGAGGTCCCACCGGTCCGCTGACCTCCGGCCGAGCGGGACCCTGCTCGGCCGGAGCTGGCGGTGCGGGCTCCTCCGGCTCGCTGAGCTCCTGCTCGGGCATGCCGAGCTCCTCCGGCTCGCTGAGCCCCTGCTCGGGCATGCCGGGCTCCTCCGGCTCGCTGAGCTCCTCAGCTGGCGGTGTGGGCTCCTCCGGCTCGCTGAGCTCCTGCTCGGGCATGCTGAGCTCCTCCGGCTCGCTGAGCTCCTGCTCCGGCTCGCAGGGCTCCACAGCTGGCCGTGCGGGCACCTCCGGCTGCACTCCAGTCACAGATGGATGATCCGGAGGCGAAGATGGTGATGCGGTGTACGCAGGCGGGGAAGGTGAAGGTAGAGCCGGCGAAGAAGATGGCTGAGGGGTGACTACATGCAGACGAGATGATGACGGCGCTACATCCGCAGATGGTGAAGCCGCCAGCGGCGTGGAGAATGCTGAATGAGGCGACGCTAGTCGTACTGTAGGCCGGCTTGCAGCAGCGTCAGCGGTGTCACCATCCACTGAAAACAAAAAAGCAGATGGGGTGAGAAATGAAAAAGTGGCCTTAGTACTCACCACAGCCGGTTCTTGAGATGTCCGGGAGGGCGGCATAGCCCCAGAATAAAGAGTTCTAGACAAAACAGTCTTGATTCCTGGATTTGAAAGAACGTCAGGCGCACAGTCTTCTGAACCTATGGGAGAATGATCGCTCTTAAAACGACAACTTCTATTTTCCCAAACCGGAGAAACACGAGCTGTAGTATTCATGAAGCTGGCGGAATGTGACGAGGGCGGATTTTGATGTGGCTGCTCCTGCAGTGATGTGGGAGCGCTGGGTGTGTCGGGTGGCACGAGAATAATCCCTAGCATTTTATAGAATGCCTGAGGGGGCGTAAGCTGATTGCTGTCAGGCTCATAGTAATCCTCCCGGGACCGGCTAGGGCGTTCTCTGCGAGACCGAGGCGTCCGCGGAGAGGAAGCAGACGAGTGGCCCGAAGGGTAGGCTGCCAGCGAGGAACGGCAGCACGGAGGCCCTCCAAGCACTAGTCGGGTCCCGTCAAAACGGGAGCTGCGCTTCCGCGGTGAGTCCGCTGGGTCCATAAGTGGCGGGATCATTCTGTCACGGTATGGCATGGCACACCGTGGAAGGAGTGGGGAAGGAGGACCCAGGCGCGGTGCTCTATGTATAGGCAGTGTTTATTTACAAGGTGAAAAACAACGTAACAATAAATCCCCGTGTTCTCCCAGACTCCCGTGTCGTGTCTCCCGTGAATAGTCCGTGTGCTCTCTGCTCCCGTGTCGGCACCCCCCGGTGCTCGCTGCTCTCCGTGGCCTCCACGCTCCTCCTGCGGGAAACAATAGCGGCAGCTGTCAGGACACTCAGAAATGGCAGGCATACACTTTCTGACTAAACTTAGACAGGGTGACTAACGTGGCGTCTCATGCAATGATCCCGCGTCGGTGGGAGCTCCAAGACTCTCCTAAGTAGCTCCCCCGACGAGCCCTGATCAGCGGCAGGTGTGTGGCTTCGGGTGTGGCCAGTCCTTCCGCAGGGCCACACCCCTCAGGCCTGCAGGTGGCTGAGCTCCATCCTCCAAGCATCCCCGCAGACATAAACACACTCACATCTACAATCATGGAGGAGAGCAGCAGCAATACCAAAATACATATAATAATAATAATAATATAATACATGACTGCTCAGGGTTCCTGGGTCGCCCAGTCCCAGGACCCTGACACTTGTTTTGTTTCCAAATTCATAGTAGTGATATCTAGTTCTGGCCATGGCTGCTTCTACTCTGTTGGTGCATAAATTATCATACTGCAACCTTGCTTTTGTTAATGTATTAAGACATTCTTCCTTTTTGGTGGCAATATATTCCTGTTCCAAGTTTTTAATGTCGGTCTCCAATTTAGATATCTTCTCTCTGACATTTTTAGCCTTATTAGCCCCATATGACATAACAATACCTCTCATATAAGCTTTAAGCGCTTCCCAAATGTTAGCATGTGAGGAAGAATTTGAATTAGCATCTAGAAATATTTCAATATTAGTGTTCATATATGAAATAAAATCAGAGTCTCCTAGCATGTAATTCTTAAACCTCCATCTGTAGGTTACATTTTGCGGTATATTAGTAGCCCAAAGAAGTTTAATGGGATTATGGTCTGAAAAAGTAGCTGCTAAGTAAGAGCAGTCTATCACTGTTGCCATCATATTTTGTGATATAAGAAACATATCAATTCTTGAGTGCGTGTTATGTACTGGAGAAAAAAAAGAAAAATCCCTTTGACCTGGGTGGAGGTTTCGCCATACATCAATTGCGCCTATATCCTTCATACCTTGGTTCAATGCAGTTGCTGCTTTGGATAAAGAAACTGTTTTAGGTGAGGACCGGTCCAAGGAGGGATTTAGAACCATATTGAAATCTCCACCAACAATATACTGTCCCTCAATTGTAGCCACTTTCATTATTAAGTTATTGAAGAATAAAGGGTCATCATACACAGCAAATCCAGCATGTCCAAATTAACACTGTCGGATTTGATTTCAACACTATTAAAGTGTCTATATGGGTCCACACCAGAGAGTGTTAATTTAACTCTTTTTGGAGAGTTGGTACGTTAACTCTGATTTAGTGTTAAACACCAAATCTGTCTGGAGTTGATAATTTAACACTTGGTGTTAAGAGTTTATATATTAACTCTCAAAGAGTATTTTAGTTTAACTACGTAAGAGTTATCTTCTAATTCATTCTAAAAAGCGGGAATTTTACTGTTCTGAACTTCTAGAAATTTCTCTTGGAAATAAACATTTACTAAAAAGACGCAATGGTTTTTGAAAAACATTTATTCTGAACTGTGCACCACAATTTCAAAGCATTTTCTGAAAGATGTAACAGTGTACATGTAAATGCAAATAACAGCATTCTCATCACTTATTGCTTCAATACAATATGCATGTCCTTCATTCATCCCTTTGTGGAACTTCAACGCACTTCTGCTCTCCCCCATATTCCATCTTCACAAGCATATCCTGTGCGGAGATTGAATAAAAATTAGTTGACACTAATTAATGGCACAAATAATCCAGTAAACAATTGCAGCACAGTAAGAAAAAGGAATCCTCTTTGAGCCATTACTTGTGTAAAGTATTTTCCCAAAAGACAAGGACACAGGCAACAGGTAATACTGAACTAAATGTAAAACCTCAACCTTTTTCATTTTTACCTAAACCGTGTGCACAAAACTCTGGAGGGATCTATGCTAACGTAGAATCCAGTCAGGACACCTGCTACTGCTGTTTGCTCGGTTTTTTTTTGGGCGATCATTTTCAGGCTTCAAGTAGCACCATTATACCAACATTTCACATTCTAGACATTGTTTTCGGTGTATTTGACCAAAGGTTTGACTGAAAATTCACATGCAAGCTTTTTTCAAGGCTGTGGTATTTGCCCGCAAACAATACCTTTCAGCTAGCTAAAACAGAATATTATGCTATCACCGAGCAACATGGCTAATGCCTTTCACACAGCTTTGTCTCAACTCCAAAGAGCCACAGAAGTAAAAGCTCATAATAATAATTGAAACAACCTTTGAAAAAATGACTTACCAAGCATGGCAAACAACTCAAATATGTAGAGCAAAATGTTCTGAAACGGCTTCACTTCAGCTTCGATTGGAGCCGTGCTGGGGGCGGAGTCTGTGAATTTACTCTGTTGGTGTCATAGCCCCTCTAGGAGTTCAGAGTTAAGAGGTCAAGAGTTAATGTTTCCATTGTAACACCTCCAGATTTGAAATAGAAACACTCATTTTTAACACTCGATTTTAACTACTATCATTTTACACCTCAGAGTTACATTAAAAGAATGTGACTCTGCTTAGAGTAAAATTAACTCTACTTTTGCAAGAAGACTATTAACACCAAAACATTTAACACTTTTGAATTTGCTGTGTAGTTGGGCCCGTATATATTTACCAAAGTTATCTTATTTCTATTTATTTCACCATTTACAAGTAGGAATCTGCCATTTTTATCCTTTTCAACTGAATTTAGTTGAAAGTTCTCTTTTTTTAAATTTTTTTTTAAAATTAATTTTCTTTAATTACTAATACTGTTACTATTATAATTATTATTATTTATTATTATTATTAATACGCCCGTATTTTCTGTGTTCGGTCCTCAGATGGTTGAGGCTATGTTTGAAAGATAAAGATACTAGAGTGTGATCCTGAGAATATTTTCTTTTTGGTCATAATGGCCAGTCAAGCTTTGGCTAGTTTATGATACCTACTCTATCCCATAACTGTGAATGTCTTTTATTGTTTGTTTTTGTTTGTTTGTTGTTCGTTTTCAATTTAAAAAAAATGAAAATAAAAAGTTTGAAAAAAACAAACAAAAAAAAAAAACAGATGATATAATATTTCTGTCCAGGTTGCAGACTTCATGATGAACATGCTGTTGCAAACCCTGCTCCTCTCGGTGGAAATGCGCCTTCTCTTTCCTCTTTGTATAAAAACATTTAAAAGTCAGTTTAATCTCAAAATTCACTGTTAAATCCAAAACACACCAGATAAAGAAAAGCGAATAGTTCAGTCTAACACATGTGCCAGTGAACCATTAAACATCTGTGAAACTATGCAGTTATGAAACGTAACTTTAACCTCAGCCAAACCGATTTGCTCAGTTGTAAATAAAACAGCGAAGTAAACGTGACCCGACAGACAGAACCTGAGTGAACGAAGTCCAGCGTTTAACCACTGAGAGCTAAAACTCAGCTGAGGTTTCAAAGCTGTGTGCCGGTGATTGGACATCAGCCGCTGATGAAGCTGGTTCGCCTATAAAGTGCTCTGTAAGGAAACAAGCTCCAGCAGCTCTGCGCTCGGGGAAAACACTATATTTACTTATCTTGTGCAGAAAAATGCGCTGACATTGCTTTATATCGAGTACCGGCTGCCCAGTTAAACTGTGACTATCACCAGGTAACGTAGGCGTGTTTCTTGAATTAGCAGCAGGTGTTAAACAGCTGACAGATGAGGAGGAGGATGCATGCAGGTAAACTGAGGGTCTGTTGAGCTGATCGCTGGTTTCGTGAGAAAAATGTCAGCTCATTCTTTATGTTACAGAAGCACAGAGACACAAGACCAGGTGGAAAGAGACGATCGTTCGGTGAAAATGAGAATCTGCAAATGCAACATGTGGAACACGGAGTGTGGAATATGTAAACAAACCGGTTAACGTAACCCCCTGGGTGCACTCTGCATGCTAATTGTTAGCAGAGCTAGTGAAATCTCTGAAAACATCTGAGCACTTTTGCAAACATGTTCTATGTTGACAACCTGACCAGACATACGTCGCGACATTCGCGGCGAAAACACTGTTAAAAGTGTAGCTGGTGACAGAAAAACGGGGTATTTTAAAACTACACCACCACCATTGCTGCCTGTGATTTGATCTGCATTCTGGGATACCTGGCTGCCCCAAGTCTACACAAGCAATCGATTATCTAGGATCGACCTGTTTTGACTTACTTTGCACGGCAACCAATCAAATGTTAGAGAAGCTGCATGGGCATCGTTAACCCCGCCCCCTGAGTTTGATGGGTGAGGCTGACAGATAAAATTATTTCATGATGAGAGCCAGGCGCCATGACTGCCAAAATGAAATAAATAAATATATCATTAAAAAATTAATTAAATGTGTCAATAATTAATTAAATGTGTCAATAATTAATTAAAATGTGAAATACATAAATAATTAATTAAATGCGTCAATAGTTAATTAATTGCATGTGTCATAACTATTTATTTAATTAATTAATTCCAATTTTAATTAATTATTGCCACATTTAATTAATTATTTAATGGTGTATTTAATTAATTCATGATGGCAGTCCTGGCGTTCCAAAGATCTGCTTGATCTGAATCCGTACTGACTCTCAGCGAGTAGTTTATGTTTATCTATAAATTTTTCCAGTCGGTTTTTAAACAGTTTTTCAAGAACTTTTGAGAATTGAGGTAGTGAAGAGACAGGCCTGTAGTTTGTGAAATGATGTTTGTTTCCAGATTTGTATAGAGGTATAACTTTTGCTATTTTCATTCTGTCTGGAATGGACCAGTTTGAAATGATAAATTACAGATGTATGTAAATAGTTTTATAATAGCCTCAATGACTCTTTTGACCACTATCATATCAATATCATTACAATCCAAAGATTTCTGATTTTTACATTTTTTGACAATTTCAAAAACTTCATTTTCATCAACGGCTGTGAGAAACATAGAATATGGATTTCTGTCTATCAGTGTATCTGGTTTTTCCTGTGCTTCCCCAGGATCAGTGATTGTTGTTGCTACATTTGGTCCAGCAGTTACAAAGAATTCATTGAGACTATTTGCCACAACATCCATATTATATTCTTCATGGTCATTACAAATGAAATACTTGGGATAGTTCTTTCTTTGTTCAGGATTTCCCATAATCTTTTATTATTATTTCTATTTATATCTAATTGCTTCATATAGTATTTTTACTGAATCTAAGTATATTAGTTAACCTATTTTTATATATTTTGTATCTGATTTCAGCATCTTTAGTTCTCGTTCTTAAGAACTCTCTGTATAGAGCATTTTTCTTTATACATGCATTTTGCAGACCTTTTGTTATCCATGGACAGTCCATATATTTCTGTTTCCTACTATATTGCTTTATTGGACAGTTAGTATTGTACAGTAATGTAAATATTCTAAGGAATTCATTATAAGCACTATTAACGTCCTGTTCCTGATATACTTCACCCCAGTTCTCTTTCAATAAATCTTTTTTAAATGCATTCATTCTTTCTTCTGTTCTTACTCGTCTGTACTCTTTTTTACTGTCCATTTTATTGATCTTGTAATTCCTATCATAGATTGTAAAAATTGGAAGATGGTCACTTATGTCGTTAATCAGGAGTCCACTTACAGTCTTATTTTCAATGTTATTTGTAAAAATGTTGTCTATGAGAGTTGCACAATGTGATGTAATTCTGGTAGGTCTAGTAATTTTAGGGAATAGGTCCATACAGTGCATTGTGTTTATAAATTCCTCAGTGGTTATATGTTTATTTGGGTTTAGCAAATCAATATTGAAGTCTCCACAAATGAAAACTTTTTTGCGAGCTATTTCAATAAATGTTTCTTCTATCCAGTCTTTAAATGTCTCAATACTACTACCTGGAGCTCTGTATATACAGCTAATGATTACATTTTTACTTTTTTCTTTACAAATTTCAACTGTAATACATTCTAGTACATTATCAATCACCATCGTCATCTTTTCCACCACATTAAATTTCAATGATTTGTCCACATACAAGGCCACTCCTCCTCCTCCTTTGTTTCGCCTAGTTATAAATGTGAATTTTTAACCCTCCAGTTCAAAGTCTGTTCCTTTTTCCATATTGATCCAAGTTTCTGATAAGGCAATGACACTAAATGGATGTTAAAACTGGTTAAGATATTCTTTGATATGATTAAAATTAGCATAGAGACTTCTACAGTTAAAGTGGATAATTGATCATTTATTCTCAGTTTTAATCCTCTGATTGTAGTCTTTATTTGTATAGTGGCAGCAATTGTTATTGTTAGATGAGAAGAAGTTGTTGTCTGGATCTATCCTTTTAATTTTCTTCCTTGTTTCAGCAGCGTAATCTTGTGCTTTCGATTTACAAACCTTATTATAATAGCCGGTATGTTGCCGTTCCTCCTGGGAAGAGGGAACAGCAACATATTGTTATTTTTATTATCTTTAAGTAATATTATTATTGCTTCTAGGCTGGACTAATGTAATTCATTATTATCAGGATGTCCTAAAAACGAACTCCAAAGGCTGAGTGAGTTCTGAACAACCAAAAAGCTCAATCAGACCAATGTTTTGCCACTAAGCAACATCCTCCAGCAGAACTCTATGTATCAGGTTGGTCCTGATGCACAAACATGTTTTAGATGGACTCAGTGGTTTAACATTAAGCTGTTATTATGAAAGAAAAAAAGTTTTTCTCTGACAGCTTTTCTGAGATCTAATTAGATCCCAAACACACTGACCTCTTTGTAGAACATTATTAAGTAAGCATATTATTTAACCTTTTAAACATTTTAAACACTGGGTTGTGAATAGAAGATGGAAAAACAAAACAACTAAAACAAAGAAAAAAACTACGCAGCACACAAACTCTTGAAAGGGGACCTTTATGTCACTGAGCACATTATTATGTATGCATTAATAAATAACAACTTAATAAAGACATTACACTCTTAATTTGTTAAGAAGCATGAAGATAGAGTGATCTTTATCCAGAAGTGGAAATTATGCTTGTGGTTAAACCATTGTAAAAAAAAACTTCAACCATCCAGCATTAAACGTATTTACAATGTGTCAGTAAAGAGTGACTTGCACTTCTAGCCTGTGTGTAATGACCCCACAACACTGGACATTATATTTCTTCATTTCCACTTAATACTGTACAGCTGCTGTTATTGTACATATATATTTATATTTCTTCATACATTCTTATATATTTCTATATTGTGTATTTGTGTATTGTGTAATTTGTTGTACAGTTATTTTATTTTCAACTTTAATTTTTATATTTTATCTTATTCTTTCCCAGTTAAATTTACCCTTTTAAATTTTCGTATTTATTTCCTATCTTATTCATAGCCTTTTTTTTCTTTAGGTCACGAACAGTCGTGTAAGCATTTCACTGCATATCATACTGTGTATGACTGTGTATGTAACAAATAAAATCTGAATTTGATTTGACTTTGAATTGTTTTACATATTCCTCATGTTCTTTAGTTTAGCTTTCCCAGTCTATGTTTTGTTAGTTCCTTCCTGTTCCTTGCCTTCTATTTATGTTTTGTTAAGCCTCTAAAATAAAGGCTCTCCATTTGTTATTGATGTGCTCTTGCTGCTGTGCCTGCATTTGGGTCCAGAATCTCCTCACGCTGTGACTATATGTTTTGGCTGTATCAGTAGATCTAATAAATAGACACATTTATTAGGAGCACGAGCCAAAGGATTTCATAATGGGTAAATGTGACTACGCTTTTTATCTGTACATGACAATAAAACTTGAAACTTAAACCTGATATGAAATTTTAAATTATAAAAAAAAACTGAAGTTAACTGAAGTGCAGCCAGCCTGACCAGGACCTACAGTCAGCTTTATACTGACATGCTGATATTCTCTGAGTGTATTTGCTGTCTCTAACAACCAGTTAGCAGTTTGCAGATCAGTAGTAATTACTCTTGCATAGGTTTTTTCCTTGTTTTAATTTTTTTCACTACTTATTTATTTGTGTATTTTTCTAATAAATCTCTGTTTCACGTTTTCTTGCTGACCCTTGTGCTTCTGTAACATGTGAATTTCCCCAGTGTGGGATTACTAAAGTCTGTGTCTATGCCAGGGGCGGAGCGTGGGGGTGGCTTACTGGGCTTAAGCCCGGGTTGTTTTGTCAGAAGCCCGGGGTATTTTGGAGTGCAATTTTTTCATAGTTAGATGTCTGGCTGACAACTGTATAAAACAAAAAGTACACACAATATTCGAAGCACATAGTGCACACTGTGGGAATTTACGACTGTGCGTGAATCCCCCCCTGATATTGGTATGATCCGAGCTCAGACACTAAGCGACTGAGCGAGCGAGGGGGCGGGGCAGCTGCTGCCTGTGAGTGCGCTGTTGGAGAAACGGAGCCAGCCATACTAAGGAGAGCTTAAGTTTGACCAGGTACCAAAGCAAATCATTCGTACCGTACAAATAATGTAAATATGACGGTGCATCACGAAAGATTGATATCAAACTGATCACTTGACCCATATTACATTACTTGCTCTTCAAGTGAATCAACAAATGAAAAGCCGAACAACAACAATGCTGTTTCTTTAGAGAGTCTTAGCTTACATGTGTTTATTTCATATTTTCAGTTGTTTCCCTCCACGGCTAAATAAATCGGTTTCAGTAATGCACTGATACACATGAATGGACATAAGGAGCTTCTTTCAAAGAAAAAACTCTGGTAGATGTTATTTTATATATTATGCTTTGTATGTTGTTCAGTATGTTTCTATGCAAAACAAGAGGAACTTCAATACACAGCAGTATATTCACAGTTGAAACCAGATATTTACATACACTTTATGGAAAACACAAGAACATTTTTTTACTGTTAAACATCAATTTAGAGTAAACTTGTTTTGTTTTGGTTAAATAAATATTGAAATATCTTTTGAATTAGTTAAATGTCAGATAAAGTGAGACAAAGCTATTTTTATCACTTTCATCAAATTTAGGAGTACATGTACAGTAAGTTTATTGTTAATTAATAAGAAAACTCCAGACGATTCCATTCTGAGCTGAAGAAGCTTCTGATAGGTTAGTAGAGTCCATGTGAGTAAATTGGTGGCACAGCTGTGGATGCATATAAGGCAAAACACAGAGCCTGTTTCTTTGACATGGGAAAATCAAGAGATGTCAACCAAAACACCAGGAAAAGAACTGTGGAGCCCCATAAGTGTGGCTCAAGTTTGAATGACAAGTGAAATCTCCCGCAGCAAGCTTAAACATGTGAGAGGTTGATCGCACAGAGAATCGCTGAGCTTATGTGAGTGCGTGTGTAAAAGCAGCAGGATATATATTTCAGTTCTGCTGAGCCAAATAAGACAGGTCAGGGTGAAGAAGTGACAGCCAAAGAAAAGCTTACCACAAAACGGAGAAGTTATGACAAATCAGACTATAAGGCAAAAAGAAAGTGCAGCTTTATGGTTTCATGGACAAAAGAATTTCTGTGGCTGCAATATGACGAGCTAAATAACCAGGGCTGCACATAAGTGGTCCACAGGTGCGCATTCGCTGTCAAAATTAAAAACACGCACAAGGGTTAGGGTTAAATTTAAAAACTGTACTTTTGAGTTAAAATATATATTTATAATTTTAATAAATGACAAATTAAAAAGGCATGAACATTTTATTTTGTATCGAAAAAATATCGAACCGTGACACCAAAGTATCGAACCGAACCGAACCGTGAATTTTGTGTATCGTTGCACCCCTAGTTACTTCTGTTGAAATCTCCCAATCCTTTGAATCTTTGGGCTGAAGGAAGGACAGTACTCGGTGTATTTATGCTCAATCAACAATCATTTATTTCCATACAATTCAACACTCAAGAGCATAAGGACCATCATGATGGGGAGACATGCCTGAAGAGGGTCACCGCAAGTCTCGAAATGGTGACAGATCTCACAGCCTCTTATAGCCTCTAGTGGCCCCCACCTAGTCGTAAAAGCCTAAACATTCACGTTCTTTCTCTGTTACGGCGCCTAAGTTATGACCTCGGCTCCCTGTTTTTCTACCCTCTGAAAGGGTGGGGGTATGGAATGTGGTCTGTCTCATCTATCCTAGACACAGAGTCTCCTTTCTCTTCATGATTCAGCAATAAAGCATGTCAAGAAAACAGTGTAAGACATTCACAGCAGATCAAGGATACAGAGTGATGTGCACTTATCTAATGAACTAATAAGTCAATATGTTCTTTTAACTCAAAAGTATAATGAGAACTAAACTACATACAGATCACACCATCTAAACTAAAGGATAATATATGACCTACAGCAGTTAACATAATTCAACTACTTTAACTACAGATATAAGATAACATATGATAACAGAATAATCTCACACTTCATTTCACTTCTCAAATATCACTGTGTGTGTCTCCTATATGATATATTTAACTGACATTTTTTATTGTAACAACCAACAATTTATACAGGAAAATAATGACTATTAACAAGGTTGCCCAAACTTTTGCATCCCACTGTAGCTAGACTTACTTTTACTTGCAGCCGCTTGCGAGAAACCCAGTACAAAATCCTACACCACTTATATATAGCTCCCAATGTTTTGCATAAGATCACACCTCATGTTTCCCCCTTCTGTAGCAAATGTCCAAAAGCAATTGCTACCTTTTTTCATTACTTTTGGGGATGCAAACTAATCAAAAGATTTTGGAGTTCCATATCTCAAGAACTAAGTAATATTTTTAAGAATCGGATATTTTCTTCTCGGCCTACCCTCAAAAGAATTAACATTAAATTACTTGCAGCGCAAACTGTGATAAATTATTGCTGTAAGCTAGGAAATGTATTCTCATTAACTGGGTTAAGGAACAAACCTCCCTCTGTGACTTTTTTGGTACAGAGAATTATTTAATGTTACTCCTGATGAAAGAACTGCTGCTGCTTTAGGAGGAAATGAGGATCTGTTTCTCAATGTTTGGTCCCCTCTGCTTTTTTATTTGCCAAATGATCTGTCCCAACTGTTGGGGGAGGGGGGGGGGGGGGGTTGCTTTTAAGATGTCCTCAGGTAAATAGGAAGTGAGTGTAAAGGACGGCATCTACACCTGGGGGGGGGGTAAATCTGTGGGTAAATGGATGGAGAATATTTATTTACTTTTTTTCCTTCTTCTTTTTTTTGTTTCTTCTTTGTTTGTTTCTTTATTTCTTCTTCCGTTTTTTTCCTTCTTCTTTCCCCCCCATATGTGTATGTAATGACTTTAAATGTATGTGATTTCCTTTAGGATTTCTTGGGGGTCTGCTTTGTTTAAAAAAAATAATTATGAAAGGCTGTTGTGTTTTTCACGTTTTAATGCATTGTATCTGGTTCTGTTGAATCTCTCTCACCAGGGCAGAGCTGGACCTTGCTCCCCGCCTCTGGCCTCGCCTACAATGCTCACCTGTGGCCGTCTACCTCATCTCATCATGAGTGATGTCCCTCTCACACTACTTAAGACTGCAGGAGAGTGCTTCTTAACTGGATCGTTGTGCTAACTACCGTCAGTGTAGCTCTCGCTCGCCTAGTAATTCCTTTTGGTTTCCTAGAGCTTTCTCTTAACGACCTTCTCCTCTCCTTGTACAAAGCATCCCTCAGACAGCCAAACCCATCTCCTCTCTGATTGGATAGTGATTTGATTTGTTTCAATTTTGTGATTGCCATGACATTGACCAATCAGCTGAAAGGAAGAAAAATTGGGTCCAAATTCGTCCTCGCAAGTTGAAACTCACACACAAATAGGGAACTTAAGTTTTAAAAAGATTTTTTTGGCTTTGTATTTGTAACCAGACCTTAACAAAAAAAAGATTGTAGCTTGTGTAAATTGTTTTTCATTACACACATTGTCATCTGTAGAGTCACAAACATAAGATTTTCATATATTTTGTTTACAAGGTCACAAAACTCAGTTCACGGCTATGCAAAAATATTTGTGACCAAAATTTGAAGCCATAGTGGAGGTTTATTGGAGTTTGCTGGATGAGAAATGTCATGTGCAATGCCCCAGTTTGACCTCATGGGGGCAATGCTGTTATACGCTCAGACTGCAGGACAATAACAGTGTTGGAGTGTTAAGGTAAATCAGCTTTAAACCATAAACCATCTTTTTTTGAGTATTTCCAGAGTGATTTTCTGATAACATCAAACTGTTTGTGTATTTGTGCCATCAATGACACCAGCACACAGAGTCTGAGTTCAGTTTAGGAACTTCAAAATACTAAAAATAAAGTTTCAAACATACAACATATAAGAACACAAGATGGAAACAAACACATACAGAGTGAAACAGTGTTTGTTTTCTTCCTGGTTTGCTATTTTTTGTATGTTTGTCACACTTAAATGTTTCAGATCAAACATATTTAAATATTAGATCAAGAAATCACAGAATGCAGTTTCTAAATGGAGTTTTTTGTTATTAAGAGAACAAATCCAAACCTAAATGGTCCTGATCTGAAACATTTAAATATGACAAAGGCTACGTTCACACTGCAGGCGAAAGCGCATCAAATCTGATTTTTTTAACCCTATGCGACCCATATCCAATCATGGTATGACAGTGTGAACGGCACAAATCCGATATTTTCAAATCTGATCTGCTGGGTCACTTTCATATGTGGTACTGAATCCAATACATATCCGATGTTTTAGAAAGCGACTGCTGTTTGAACGGTCATGTCGTATTAAATCCGGCTTTTACATCACTGACACAAGACAGATGCTAATTATCAGCACCGGAGAAGACATCGTGAGCACTTCCTGGCCATCCCGTGTAGATGTCAGTGAAACTGTTGGGAAGACAACGTTGGAGAAACGTGAAGATTTTATTTGTACTGTATAATCTGCAGATTTTGACAGAAATCTGCAACTATCCTTTGAAGCACTGCTCCTCTAAAACAGCAATAAGAATCATTATTAGGTTATATGTAAATAACAAAAGAACTTTATAACTTGAAGCAAAATTGGGAAACGTAAAGTCCAAAACAAGTCTTCATATTAACTTGAGGGTTCACACTACAGCGCATTCGGTAAATGGACTGGTTCTTATATAGCACTTTTCTACTCTTCTGAGCACTCAAAGCGCTTTACACAACTTGTGCATTCACCCATTCGTACAAGCACATTGTTCTATAGCATTCACACACATTCATACTCCGATGGATGCATCGGAGAGCAATTTGCCCAAGGATATTTGGCATGCAGACTAAGCCAGGAATCGAACCACCAACCTTCCGATCAGTAGATGACCTGCTCTACCGCCTAGGCTACAGCCACCCCGTTTGCTGTCACATTTTATTTGTAGTGTGAACAAGCAGACAAAAAAATCGGATTTGATCAAAAAATTGGAACTGAGCATTAAGACAGTGCAGTGTGAATGTAGCCAAACATACAAATACCTGTGACTCTCCAGCTGCCCCACCCAGACCAGACTGTAATCGTTGCACTAGACTTGCCTAAGCACGTTCAGACACTCAGTATGTTTGGGTGTGGCTGACTCCAACTAAGACTAAAGGCTGGATCAGCTGGTTCAACAGGTCAGCAGCTTGTATGATTTTCCTCTACGCAAATATCAAACAAAGTCCTGTACACACAGATAACACAGAGTGTACTGTACACAGTAATCATGTTAAAAGGCTCTAAAAACTGAGTTTATAACTCTAAACAAACCTAAACCCTGCAATATATAATAACAGTGTTGGAGTGTTAAAGTAAACCAGCTTTAAACCATAAATCTTTTTTCTGAGTATTTCCAGAGTGATTTCTGATGACATCAAACTGTTTGTGTTTGTTGTCACAGCAGCAGCCATCAGTGACATCAGCACACAAAAGCAACACAACAGCAGGTTCAAATACACACAAATTCATTTCTAATGTTTGAGCAGTTTAAGAGCTTTAAAATACTGATCATGAGTTTCAAACAAACAACATATAAGAATATAAAATAAAAATAATTCAAAGACTATTTTCTGTTAAGAAGTTTCTGGCTGTTATTACATTTTTTAAGGTGAAGATTGTCACAGAGAAAACAACAAACATGACTCTCCAGCTGCCCCGCAGCAGACTGTAATCATTGCACTAGACGTGCTTCAGCATGTTTCAGACACACCTTCATGCTCAGTGCAGCCTTTATCTGTGTGCTCTAAAAGTCTCTCCTGTCTCCTTTCCTAACCTCCTTTCTCTGACCTCAGTGAAAACACCACTGGGATGAAGGAAAGGTCACTAGGAGAACTGATAAGGAGTTAGGAAATAACAGAGCCGTGTGCCGAGAATGACCTTACTCTCATTTCTCCTTAACAACGTGATGTTGGATGTCCAAAGGGTAAAAACTACAATGACCAAAAGATGGACTACAAAACATGCATCTTACTTTTCCACAGTGTGTTCTGACCCTGCTGTTTCAAAAACGTGTTCTCACTACAAAGGCTGGAATTTTAAAAAAACAGGAAGATTTAGGGTCAGATTTACTAACGTGCAGCAGCAACACATCTGTATATGTAAGAGTTTCACTGTCAGGACAAGAAAACTTAAACGAGTCACACAGATGTGAATTACAAAGACTGTTTCACTGTAACTGCAGGAAGTTGAACTGTGAAACATTCCTGCTTTATGCCTGTTGTGCCTGTGGCAGTTGCTGATGGGAGCAGTTATTACTTGGAGGGAGATGTTATCAGAGTTATCAGAGCTTCATCAGCTCAGAGTCGTTATCGCAGCACCAAAACTTTGTCTCTGTCAGTGAACTGGAATGAGCTGGATCTGAAACAAAGGCAGCTGTTACTGTGTTAGATTAACGTCTGCATGTTGAAACGTCTTATTGAAAGTAAAGATGTGCACATACAGGCACGTGTCACAGTGACGCTGAGGATCCTCAGAGTCCTCTGCACAGTGCTCAGGGATTTCCTCATCTTTCATGTTGTCTGTCTGTTTGAATTCAAGCATCATCGTCAATAACTGAGCGTCTGACAGCCTCAAACAACCAGAGCCTGAAAATAAAAAGCCTCTTTGGTGGAATTATGCTCACATTTAAAATATATGTAATTTACTTCATTTTCAGAGTTTGATTCCTTTTCCTTTTCTTAAATTAGTTTTCAACGCTTTAAACAGTCGAGTAGAGGGGTGTCAAACATGAGGCCCGGGGCCCAGGATCGGCCCAGCAAAAGAGTCCATTTTGGACGAATGGAAGTTTTTGGAGAATGTGAAGGAGAAACTCTTCCTCTGCCATGACCACTCATACTAAACTAAATGAATGAAAATTCCTGTTTTTTTTTTTTCACAAAAATTCAATTTCTGTGCATTAACAAAAACTTTAAAAAATATTTTTATGATGAGCTACATTCCTCTGAACGTTTGGTTGGGTTACTTATTTATTTCCATCCTTGTTCTTAATGCTTTGAACATCACAGCACTATGAACTGTGGGTAATCCCTCAGGTCCACAGAGATGAGGACTTATAGAAAATGTGAATAAGGACTCAGAGTGTGTGCAGAGAGTCGTCATGCACTTGATACCATGACAACAGGACGGCTCTGAGCCCTCAGAGGCCGACACAAAGCTGTGACTGTTTATCTGCACGTCTCAAACACTCCTCCATTTGTCTGCAGGCTGAGTGATCTGACTGAGCTCAGCCTCCATTTTCTACAGGGAGACGCTCAGAGAGGCTTTCACTTTCATTTCACAGGAACAGCTTTGCTTCTGTTTTACATGCAGGCGCTGCACAGAACACACCCTGTTCAACCTGTTTGTGTGGCTGACTCCATCTTAGACTAAAGGCTGGGTCAGCCGGTTCAACAGATCAGCAGTTTGCATCATTTTCATCTACGCAAAAACCAAACAGACCTGTACACAGTGAGTTTAGTACACTGAGTGTGTTATCTGTCAGTAATCGTGTTGAAAGGCTCTAAAACTGAGTTTATAACCCTACACAAACCCAAACCCTGTACTTATCTCCACCATGTAACCTGCTAACATCCACCTGCTGTTGACCCATGATATGGAGATATGGTACTCTGATGTCATTGAGATAAGATGGGCCTGATTATTAAAGGCAGTGACGCGTTACTGTAATCCGATTACTTTTTTCAAGTAACAAGTAAAGTAAGGGATTACTATTGCAAAAACGGTATTAAGATTACCGTTACTTTCCCGTAGTAACGCTGCGTTACTGTGTTACTAAAACCGTGATCTTTTTGTGAGAATGTCTCATGACAGTGACGTAAGCGAGTGCGACGTTCGTGACAACAGCTGTGTGCAGATCAACAATGGATCATATATCGAGTGCGGGAGAGAGTATGAGCGTGCAGCGTTTAAAGCGTGGAAGTACTGACCTTACTTTGAGTTTGATTCCATAAAAAGTGACAAAAACATTAGCGTCCATCGTGCGTGGGAAGAAAACTTCTTTTTACACCGAAAAAAACCCCTAAATTTCCAAGCAAGCACCGAGTGCGCTATGACGTAATGGGAAATTCACAGAGAAACTTGCGGATTCTTCCACTGACCGCTGCGGCACACCTGCACCAGGGTAAACCTCCGCCTACCCTACTCCTGCTTTACAGGTGAAAATAGAGCAAAAGGACCGCTGAGTCTTTGACTTTATTTATTTTCTGCTGTGTTTTACTTGCATCTATTTGAAAGAGTGAGTGTAAACTCACAAAAAAATATATTTTATGTGCTGGAATGTGCAGAAAATAGGTTTAAATGTTAAACAAATTTCTTCCAGTCAGAGAATGTTGCATATAATTAAATTTTTGCTTAATGCATAAAGTTAAAAGATTAAAACTAATAAAACAAGTTTTAAAAAAAGAGACTTTTCATTTGATTTGATTACATTTTGTATGATGGATTATGCAGAAAAAGTAGAATTGGGCTGAAAGATCTATCGCTTTATCACCGATTCAGGTTGTAAATCGTGTTTCAAAAAAGTAACTAAGTAACTAAGTAATTAATTACTTTTGAAAATACGTAATCAGTAAAGTAACTGGAATACTTTTTGGGGGAAGTAATCAGTAATTAGTTACTGATTACTTTTTTCAAGTAACTTGACCAACACTGGTGAGGAGCAGGATTTTAAATTGTGACTCTAACAGTTAGCCAATGAGGAGAAGCCAGTATAGGAGAAAGCTGCTCTCTCCTCCCTACAGCTGCTCACTCCTCCCTGCAGTGGAGTCCCTGTCAGGACTCTACTGCAGCTAAAGTAAAAGAAAAAAAAAAAAACTAGGTAAAAAAACTTTTGCGAGATTCTGAGTTGGTTTTGCGAGATCTCGCAAAAGTTCATCTTAATTTTTTTTCCTCCCATGTCCCTTGCGGGGCTCCGTACTTTTGGGAATGCAAACTAATCAAAAGAGTTCCATATCTCAAGAACTAAGTAATATTTTTAAGAATTGGATCCAAAGGGACCACGGATATTTTCTTCTCGGCCTACCCTCAAAAGAATTAACATTAAACTGTGATAAACTATTTCTGTAAGCTAGGAAATGTATTCTCATTAACTGGGTTAAGCAAAAAACCTCCCTGTGACTTTTTTGGTACAGGGAATTGTTTAATGTTATTCCCCCCATATGTGCATTTGCACAGGTATATAATGACTTTAATGTATTTCCTTTGGGGTTTTTTTTTTCTCTTTTGTTTGTCTGCTTTGTTATTTTTTTATGCTTTTGCTGATAATGAATAACTGTTAAAATGAAAAAAAAAAAGAAACATTTATTTACAGAGACATAAAAATAGTGTTTATAATGTTACAGTGGATACACATGAATTGAGCAAAACAACTCAAACACCAAGAAGCTGTTTAAAGAAGGCCACTGAGTTCAGAGTACACAAGTCGAGCAGGATGGAGCAGTTCAGTGATGTAGGTGGAGGCTTCACACAGTCAGGCCATAAAAATAAGAACCATGATTTGAACCGAACCTGAAACAGTGCAGAAGCTCTAACAGTGGAGAGATGTTTGGAGTTAAAGCTTTGGTCAGACCAGAGAACAGAGCATCAGTTCATCACACTGTCCTCACTGCTGTAATGATTCATGCCACACTGTTGTTCTTTCATGTGCTAATGTGATGTACTCATGCTCATATGTTAGTGTTACTGACCATATAGTTCTGTATGAACCACACATTCACACACAGCATACACGGATAAATAAGAAATACCCGTTAATGTCTTTGAACTGTGGGAGGAAGTCAGAGACCCAGAATCCACTTCAGCAACTGTGGAGTCAGACATGTATGACCTCTGTTCACCATGTGCTCCATGTTTTATTTTACTAATTCACTGCAGGAGTTTCTGTGGGCAGCAGGACGAATGTGCTGTGAACACACACATCACAGTCATGGCTGAATCAAGGTGCTCTTTGACCTCTGATGCTACTGTCTCATTAAAAACACACACAAAGATGATATTCACAGTGTCAAATTTTCCTAAAATCACAGTGTTCCTTAATTTGAGCCAAACTGGTGGATCTGAAACTGAACAGATACGATTAAAACTGTCCCAAAACATCATCAGTGTACAAAAATAAGTATCACCTGTTCAACAGTATAAAATATTTAAATATTTTCATTTTTGAGTATTAAAACATTTTAATGTGTGTTATAGGTCAGTTTAGGAAAGGTCATCAGGTTTCAGCCTAACAAAGTAGATCAGGGTATTTTTAGTGGTGTCAAAGGTCAAAGCAGTTTAAATCTGACCTGAACAGTGTGTCAGGTTGAAGAAAAGTTGAAGAGGTTGTAAAACGTTTCAGTGCAGGATCAGAGAGAGAGAAATACCTGAGACTATAACAGTTTGTAAATCTTGATAAGTTCGACGTCTACAGTTGTCTGAAGGATGGATGTTCAGGAAAGTTCTAATTCATCTTCAAATCATCTAAGTCACTGTTTGGTGGTGTTGTGGAAAGAGGCTGTCCAACCTCTGGATCATTAACAGTTGTAGAATGGAGACTAGTGGTGTAGTGGAGACTTAGATTTCAGCTTTCGACACTGCTTGCGACGTTTTCTCCTCTGTATTATCCAGTGGTTTTGTATTTTTTTTAAGGTCAGAAAAAGAAGAAGAAGAAGAAGAAAAATTCCTAGACAAACTATTAGATCAACCATTTGTGCCTCATATCCTCCTAGTGTACCTGCAGGTGAGAAACAGATGTGAGGTTTCAGGTAGGTGATGAGTGAAGAACAGAACAGAATCCATTTCCTCTTCTAGTTCAGGAGATTAGGTTAAAAAAAAATTAACAATATGTATAATTACTGTATTTATATATATGGATTTTACTGTGCGTTTAATTATAAAACAAGAAACACAGGATCTGACCAAGACTGGAGTCTCCATCTTGTTTTTGCCATAAAAAAATTAAAATGTATAAAAATGAAAAAAAAAAAAAAAAAAAATACAACTTAACAGGTCTGACAGCTCCTTCAGGGTCAGAGGTCATGTTGGGTTCATGTTCTATGTAATTTGACCTGTTTGACTGCAGATCTGTGAGACCTAAAGCTCAGTAAAGCGCCCCTCCGACAGCCAAACTGTTCTCTGATTAAATTTGTGAATGACATGACACTGACTAGTGAGCTGAAAGGAGCTCACACACAGCTAGGGAACTTGAGCGCAGAGGTTTACACACAGTTTTTTTATTTTTATTTTGCTGTGTAACTTGTGTAAATCTTTTTCACACACACACACACCCACACACACACACACACACACACACACGTTCAGCTATCTTAGTGAGGACCTTCATTGACATAATGCTCTCCCTGGCCCCTTACCCTAAACCTAACCATAACCTAATTGTAACCCTGACACTAAAACAAAAACAAAAAAAACCTACACATAAAATAATCACATCGTGACACCTCTGCCTTTCAAAATGGAGGGACAGTAACTGCGTGTAAAACCTGCAGACAGTCAGATTAACAGTATTTTGTCTGCCATTCTGCAATTCATCTCATGTAAACAATAACGTGGCGCACAGCGTTACGTGAAAATAGCCACATACCTTTGACTTTGCGTGACGAACTCTGTATTCCTCGTCCACACGTAAACGCAAAAAAGGAGTTTTAAAAAATCTCAGTTTTCAGTGATTCGAAATGCCGTTTACGTGTGGACGAAACAGCTGCGTTTTCAAAAATATCCATGTAGGTGCGGACGTAGCGTAAAAGAGTTAGTAGTTTTTTTTTTCTTACTACCTGCAGATTACTTGCATTTGCTTAATTGTTTACTAAATGTGGTTGGAGGATGTGTTAGTGCGTATGTGTCCGCGCGCGGGGGGGGGCGAAAATCACTGTTTGAATTCTAAAGCAGAGTACCACATTTGATTTTGTTATCTTCTGTGTGTTCATCTGATCCAACTTTCAGATTAAACCTGAGTGTAAATGTGATCAGATGAAGTGTGAGGTTGTGAGAAAGTCTCTGACTGCATTCATAGATGTGTCCTTTCAGCTGCTCGCTCTGATCCAACCTTTGGTCTCTAAGAAGAGGCTTCAGGGAGACGTTTGCTACGTTGGACTGTAGGACCATCAGAAATGTGTGCAGTAACAAAACAGGCAGCACTGAAAGCAGCTCTAAGTGTTTGTGTTGTTCAATGATTTGTGCACAACAACAACAACAATGGGACCTCTCTCATCCATCAGTCACCATGTGGACATTTTTCTGACACACTTTGAAGCTGATGGACGTTTTGTGTCTGCACTAAGTACGTTTTCAGCAGCTATGGCAGCGGCAGGATTCACTTTCACAGACTCACAACCACCAGCTTCACCCCTCCCCTCCCCCTCCAGCTGTAGGCTTTAACATTGAGTTTCCCCACACATGTTTACAGACGAGTTAGAGAGCAAGAGAAGAAGAGACAGATTCATAAATGTCTTTGTTTCTGCTCTAACCAAACAATGCTGCTCTACAACTCTAGACTACCAGCCACAAAGACAACAGCTGGAGAAACATCTGTCTACCTCTGACATCCACCAGCTCATCCATACAACAAACAAACATCAACAACCAGGAAGCAGCTTCACCTCTGATCACACACACACTCAACTCTACTCACTCACCTGGAGGATCAACAATAAGGTAGATGCTGCTGATGACCTTCCATGAGCGAGTTTCACTCATGAAGACACGACACTTGTATGTTCCAGTGTCATCAGTCGTCACATTCCTCAGAATCAAAGACACGTCTCCATCCTTCATCTGTCTGTACTGCAGATCCACCCGGTTCTTAAAAGATGGATGCTGGTTGGTTGAATCAAGACGCCCATGTTGGTACAAAAGCACATATTCTGGCATAAGGTCTCTGCTCCACTTTAAAACTCTGATGTTGTTGTTTGCAGCTCGACATGTCAGAGTGACCTCAGCTCCAGGCTCAGACTTGAGGATTTTTGGATCTGAAAGAGGAAACAACACAGAGCAGAGAGGTTAAAGGTCAAAGTACAATTATGATCAGAATGATTGACTTTAAATATTTTGTTTATTTCCATTTGAGTTTTTAGTCCTGTTGGATTTAATGAACCTCTGAACATCCAGCAGGTCACCAGTGACCCACTGAGGGGGGATTTTAGCCTCATGCTAAACATGCAAAGTGTCAGAAACTACAAGATGACTTCCTCTCTGTAGTCTTCCTCGTCTCTCTTTGAGATGAGTGTGACTATTGTGGTGTCATCAGCAAACTTGATTATGAGATTGTTGTTGTGGGTCAAACTGCAGTCGTGGATGTAGAGAGAATACAGGAGGGGGCTCAGCACACAGCCCTGTGTGGAGCCGGTGCTCAGTGCGGGAGTGGGGTGGAGATGAGGGCCGAGTCTTACAGTCTGGTTTGTGAGAAAGTCCAAGGCGCATGTGAGAGGAGGGAGACCAACAGTTACCAGTTTGGTGATGAGAATGTCCGGGATGATTGTGTTGAAGGCTAAGCTGTAGTCCATAAATAGCATTCGGACGTAGCTTTGCTGCTGTTTTAGGTGACTCGGCACAGAGTGGAGGGCTGTGGCGATGGCGTCTTCTGTGGATCTGTTTTTGCGGTATGCCAACTGGTAGGGGTTCGAATTCTGGGGGGAGGTAATCCTTGATGTGCTGAAGGACTAGTCTCTCAAATCATTTCATGATTACCGGTGTGAGGGCCACAGGGCGGTAATCATTCAGGCTGGAGATGGGAGACTTCTTCGGCACTGGGATGATTGTGGCTGATTCAAGCGCTTTGAGTGCTCAGACAGAGTAGAAAAGCGTTATATAAGAACCAGTCCATTTACCATTTACCATGATTTTAGACAGGATGAGATGGCTGTCTGATCCAGTGAGATGTTGAAGAGTCTGGTGAAGATGAGGGTGTACTGGTGGGCACATGCTCTTAGCACCTTGGCTGGTATTCCGTCTGGACCGGCCGCCTTCCTGGGTTCACTGCTAGGAGCACATCTGACCTCGTGCTCTGTTACAGTGAGTGGAGCGGTGCAGGAGCCATGTGAGGATGAGGATGGGAGCAGGGCTGAAGCACATAAGTGCTGCTGTTGTGTTGTTTGACAGCGGGGGAAGAAGCTGTTTATTTCCTCTGCTAGTTGCACACTCAGGTTTTCTGCTTTCACAGTGCAACCTCTGTGGTTTGTGACGTCTTGTATGCCCTGCCAAACCTCTTGTGTGTTGTTGCTGGACAGGTGGGACTCTATGCTTCCTTTATGGTCTGACTTGGTTTTTTTAATTCCCCTTTTCAGGTCAGCTCGAGCAGCCCTGTACAGAGCTCTGTCACCTGACCTGAAGGTGGCATCACAGGCTCTGAGGAGTGAGCGGACCTCGCTGGTCATCCAGGGTTTTTGGTGTGGGAAAACCTGAATGCTTTTTTCCACAGTCACATTCACAATACAGAACTTGATAGAGTCCAATACTGATCCTGTGAAAGTTTCTAGGTCCTGGTGCTCAAATATGCCCCAGTCTGTCTGTGTGAAGCAGTCCTGCAGTTTGGTGAGCGCATTTTCAGGCCAGGTTGTAACAGTCTTTGTGGTGGGCCTGGCACTGTGTCTGAGGGGGGTGTAGGCTGGGGAGAGCAGGAGAGAGAGGTGGTCGGACTGACCGAGGTGGGGGAGGGGTATGGCTCTATATGCATGCTTGATGTTGGAGTAAACATGATCTAGAGTGTTTTCTCCTCTGGTGGGACATTTGACATGCTGATAGAACTTTGGGAGTACAGTCTTCATGTCAGCCTTATTAACGTCACCTGCAATTATGTGAACACTGTCCGGGTGGGCCCGCTGGTGTTCATTAATGTTGTTCAGCTGGATAGAGAGTGCCTTGTTTACGTTGGCATCGGGTGGAACGTACACAGCCGTGACGATCACTACTGTTAGCTCTCTCAGTAGATAAAAAGGCCAGCATCTTACTGACATGTACTCAAGGTTCGGGGAGCAGTGACTTTTTACAATTGTCTCGTTGTTGCACCAGCTTTCATACACCTAAATACAGAGACCCCCCTCCTCTGCTCTTATCGGAGTCTTTTGTCCTGTCCCAGCGGAACAGAGTGCGGCCTGCTAGCTGAACACTAGCATCAGGTATTCCCGGGTGAAGCCAGGTTTCTGTGATGATTCAAGCACAGCAGTCACGAACTTCTTAATTAAAAAACTAGTTTAAGGTGTCCCGCATATGTGATATATATTTTTCCCTATATGAAGTCATTCTTTTTTGAACAAAAGTCAAAACAGAGCCTATTAATCTTTCTTTTCTTTTCATTAATCCACCCCCCAAATCACACATGCATACTACCATTTAAGGCTAAGCCTCGGGTGTATCAAACGTCTGCCTCCGCCTCTGTCGCACACCACTATTAGACGCCACCTAGGTGAGGGTTTGACATTATAATTACTAAAAAGAATAAGGTCAATGGGAGCATGATCAGTTACTGCAATATTACCAGTGGAGGACCCGACAATTTGACTCACCTGAGAGTGAGATACGAGAAAGTAGCCTATCCTGGAGTAGGTAGAGTGATGATGGGAAAAGAAAGTATAGTCTCTTTCTTGAGGATGGAGAAGTCTCCATATATCCACCACGCTTAGTTCCTCTGACACAGCGTCCACGGCAATACTTACATGGTCCTTACTTGGTCTAGGTCGGGAGGATTTATCCAAAAACACATCCCTGATCTTGTTAAACCCCCCCCCCCCAATTACAATATTTGCATTTCCAATATTCCGCACTGTGCTACACACTATGTGAAAAAATCGTGGTTGAGGAGAATTGGGGGCATATATGTTGACCAACATCACTTTCTGCCCCTGTAGACATGCATCTAAGACCACTCATCTACCCTCCTGATCGGCATAATGCTTGAGTACCTGAAAATCAAAATTTCTTCTCATCAATATGACTACCCAACTTTTCCTACTGAAAAATGCACTAAGGTATACTTGGGCCACTCAGTCTTTTTTAAACTTTAATGAATCCACCTCATCAGGGGTCTCTTGAATTAAAGATATGTCTGCATTTTTCTGTTTCTAATATGTGAGGACTTTCTTCTTTTTAATAGCATTATGACAACCCGCTATAATCCATGACACTATTTTACATAACTTCATTAAGCCACATGAGCCAAATTATTTTAAAGAGTCTTCCAAAAGAAATTCCAGTTGATCCATACGGCTATCCTTAAGGCCAGTAAGATGAAACATCACAGTGGTCAGTAATAATAAGTCTGTACAAAACAATGCAACATGAAAACAAACAACAACATCACTAGGGATGGGTATTGATAAGATTTTCACGATTCCGATTCCATTTTCGATTCTGTTTAACGATTCGATTCTTTATCGATTCTCTTATCAATTCTTTTTTTAACACTAAGGTTGATTACCTTAGAACTTTGTTTTATGTCTTCTC
Source organism: Simochromis diagramma (assembly GCF_900408965.1). NCBI lineage: Eukaryota > Metazoa > Chordata > Actinopteri > Cichliformes > Cichlidae > Simochromis > Simochromis diagramma. Next base: position 117,081 of record NW_024387264.1, on the reverse strand, counting down.
TTTGAACAAGATAGAAATTTAGGAGTAACATGGCCTTACAAACCCAACAGTGAGATCTTAAGAGATCCACAACCTACGGCTCTTCAATGGGGTGTCACAGGGTCCCCAGGAAAAAAATTGTAAATGTAAAATAATAAATATTCTTCTGTAGCAATAACAAAGTATAACATAAATTATTCTGTAGCAATTACACAAGAATATCCAGTAATGTCCCTGCCTACAATTAAACTCATTCACTTACCGAAAATCGGGGGCATCTGCTGTGGCAAATGGGTGCAAGCCTTTTACCACAAACTTAGTCACTGCTCGGTGACATTTGTCTATCCTGGCCTGAAAGGAGACGCTACCGGTAGACTGCAGCGAGAACTGCCAGCATCTGAGCCAGACTCTGTCTGTCTCTCTCATCATGGTCACCTAAATGCACAGTAATGGCAGGTTTGTAATAAGGCAGATCGCACTAACATAATATGCACTGTTAGTTGATTATTTACCTGCCGCATTAACGGGAGAGGACATGCAAACATTACCGCTGCTGCTGGGTTGAGATTCGCGAGTCCGGAGCGGAATTAAAAACACGACATTCATTTAAGGTTATCGCATGTTTTGTGAGCAAATGCTTTTGCATATTCGTAGTGTTTCCTCCCTTAAATGAAATATCTACTTTGCAAGTATTGCAAGTTGCCCTGTTGTCATCTGTTCTCGTAAAGCATAACCAAACTTTTGAGCGTTTGAGCCACCATGTTTCCTGCCAGGTAAATGACGCTCCGCAACGTGGTGACGACATTCGGGGCGACTGGAATCGATAAGGGAATCGTTTGCAAAAATGGCAAACAATTCCAAGGAATTGAAACAGTGGGAACCGGTTCTCAACAAGAACCGGGTTTCGATACCCATCCCTAAACATCACAAAACCAAACGCGAAAGAACCAGAAATCCATTGGTCTGTAGCATTCAATACAGACTAGAGATGGACGGATCCGATATTACGTATCGGTATCGGTCCGATACTGACGTAAATTACTGGATAGGATATCGGAGAGAAATAAAAAATGTAATCCGATCCATTAAATATTAAAAAAGCACCTCACAAAACTTGCGACACGGCGTAACTTGGCTCATAACCGTAGCACGTTGGAGCAGTGTGCTCACGTGATAGAGCGGCTGTGTGTTTGTAGCCTCACTACCAAACCGGCATTTCATCTCCAAGGAAGTTATCCCAGAGAGAAGTAAAGCAAGTGTGTAAGTTCATCTCTGAATGTTTGTAAAGCATTCCCACATTAAGCTTAACAACCGATATATTGTCACGGGTCTGGGTCCGTTGGACCCAGTATGTGGAGTTTCATGTTTTTGTTATTCCATGTTTGAGGTTATTATGTTTTGGTTTTAGTTTGCATCAGGGATTGTTTTCTTGTTCTCTTGTTGTGTTGATGATGATGATGATGATGATGTTTATTATTTGAGTTTCATGTTTAAGGATTTGTTCTCGGTTGTGTCTCACGTTTAGTTTAGTTCAGGTTCCATGTGTCATTCTGTCTGTCTCTCAGTGTCAGGTCTGCGTCTTGGTGTGGTGTTCTCATTTCCTGTTCTATTGTGAAGGTCTGGGTCTCATGTGAGTGCGTTCAGTTTTACCTCTGTCTTGTCTTGTTGATCATTCCCAGCTGTGTCCACCACCTGTGTGTAATTCCCCTGTGTTTCTCTGGGTGTATTTAAGTCATGTCCTCCGTCATTGTAGTTGCTGGTCCGTCTGTGTATTCCACCCTGCCTCATCTGCGTGTTCTCCCTGCTGTCCGCCGTTAGTCTCTTCTGGTCGTTCTCGTTAAGGTTTGTGCTCTGTAGTTTAGTTGATCCCAGTATAGTTTAGTTCCAGCTCCATTTGCCGTTTGTATTTACTTTCATGTTCAATAAACCACCTTTACACCTTCACGACTGCCTGCACTTGGATCCTCCTTCATTTCCTCCACACGGCTCACCTCACTCGCCGTGACATATATGGAGCGACTGCCTCTTCTCTCCCCCTCTCTCTCCTGCTGCTACTTCAATCATGAAACTGCTTAATGATCAGCTGATCGGCTTTTCTGTCGCGAGTCTCTCATGTTTGTTTTTGGCCCACTTTGCAGCAGAAAGAGGAAACCAGCGGCTGAACAACAGCAGCACGTTTAAGCTTGATAAGCTGTTGTTAGAATTTATTTAATATTACTTTCTACACCAGGATCCTTTTCTACGTAGCTGACGGCTGGTAACTGTGCAGGGGCGGATCTAGCAAGGTTTAGCCAGGGGGGCCGATAGGGCATTAACAGGGAAAAGGGGGCACAAAGACATACATTTCTTTCTTATTCTCATTTAAAATGTCTAGCTTTTAATAAATAATTATCTGAATCTTACACCCAAAGTTTTAATTTGATGTAAAATATATAGAAGTCCATTACTGCATATAGTAACTGTTAAGTCTAATATACCCTAGTAAGCTATAGTACTTTTTCCTTTAGGAAGATACCATCTGTGCAGTCTGCAGTTCTGTTGAAGAAAGATGTTGAATCTATTTAATTATTCTTGAAAAATAATTTATTTCTGTGCATTTTTTTTCCCACACTGCATCAAATTAAGGTTGATTACGTCGATTAAGCATCATGAGGTGGAGGGTGGGGGGTGGTTCCCTATTTTTTTTTTTTGCTGGGAGTTTGCAACCTTATTAGTTGGGCTGCTTAATATTTCTGCTAAGCACTCTTTAAAATACCAGAATAGGAAGGATGGAGCAGGTTTAACTTTATTAGATTGATCAGTATTGCTGAACTATGAAATATTTTGGGTGCAGTGTATTTTTTACATACAGGTATAACAGAATAGCTTTAGTGTTGTTGTTTAGTTAAACTTGAGTATGAACTTATACAAAATGCAGAAAGATATTAAAAAACTGTTTTATTGATTAAAAAACACATTATATCGGATTCATATCGGTATCGGCAGATATCTAAATTCATGATATCGGTATCGGACCTAAAAAAGTGGTATCGTGCCATCTCTAATACAGACCAACCCCCGCATTTTTTCTTCCTCCATTTTTCTTGTACCTCCTGCACATGGTCCTGGAAAAAATTGACTCTCATGGCTTTCCAGATGATCTGCTTCTTTTTTCTTGCAGCCACAAGCACAGACATTTTGACTTTATCCCCCAGAAAGTGAACAATGATGCGTCTCATCTTGAATCCGCAGCTAGCATCAGAGGTGCTGGCCCCACCCAATGAACTCTGTCTATTTTGTACCACTCTCCCGTCTCAATGTCCAGAACCCTCGGAGAGCAGATTCTTCACACAATCCTCAAGATTAGGACCTTCAGCTCCGTCTTTGACACCTGAGATTTTGATGTTCTGGCGTCGGGAAAATCCCTCGAGCACCGTTACTTTTTCTTGTAGCTGCTGGTTCTGTATTCTCAAATTCTTTCCTCGCAAGGTAGCTAGGGGGTTGCGCATGAAATAATGACTCTTCTGACTCATTCCCCAGAATTTGCCAGGGCCAGAACAACAATGAATCAAACTAAAGGCTGTAACTTAGTTTTTAATGAGGTTTAGGGGGAAGGCATGGACAGCTCTTACTTAAGCTACCATCTTGGGTGGGCATACCACGCTGGTTTCTAACAGCTGAATGGGACAAACACATCACTGTTATCACAAAAGAAGGTAGATCAGACCTGTTATTTTTCTAGGGTTCTACCAAACAATATAAAATGCCATAGGGAAACTTTTGTTGTGATTTTGGGCTATCTGAATACTGTATAACTGATATTAATTGACACAGTTAGAGCAGACATTTCTGTTCTATTGTCAATAATGATCCAACACCTAGGTTGTTATACATGTTGTGAGTGTGTTTGTATTTTCAGTGACTAACAGAGAATCTGAGTTAAACCTGAGTGTAAATGTGATGAGATGAAGTGTGAGGTTGTGAGAAAGTGTCTGACTGCATTCATAGATGTGTCCTTTCAGCTGCTCGCTCTGATCCAACCTTTGGTCTCTAAGAAGAGGCTTCAGGGAGATGTTTGCTACATTGGACTGTAGGACCATCAGAAATGTGTGCAGTAACAAAACAGGCAGCACTGAAAGCAGCTCTAAGTGTTTGTGTTGTTCAATGATTTGTGCACAACAACAAAAATGGGACCTCTCTCATCCATCAGTCATCATGTGGACATTTTTCTGAAACACTTTGAAGCTGATGGACGTTTTGTGTCTGCACTAAGTACGTTTTCACCAGCTATGGCAGCGGCAGGATTCACTTTCACAGACTCACAACCACCAGCTTCACCCTTCCCCTCCCCCCTCCAGCTGCACAGGCCGATGGGGCGGTGTGGCAGCAATTTTTCACACCAGCCTATTAATTAATGAAAGACCAAGACAGACTTTTAATTCATTTGAAAGCCTGATGCTTTGTTCACCCCAGCTGTATAACTCAGAAACCAGTCTTACTTGTTATCATCTATCGTCCACCTGGGCCTTACACAAAGTTTCTCTCTGATTTCTCAGACTTTTTATCTGATTTAGTGCTCAGCTCAGATAAAATAATTATTGTGGGTGATTTTAACATCCATGTAGATGCTAAAAATGACAGCCTCAACATGGCATTTAATCTGTTATTAGACTCAATTGGTTTCTCTCAAAATGTAAAAGAACCCACCCACCACTTTAATCACACTCTAGATCTTGTTTTAACATCTGGGATAGAAACTGAACATTTAACAGTGTTTCCTGAAAACCCTCTCCTGTCTGATCATTTCCTGATAACATTTACATTTACAATAATTGATTACACAGCGGTGGAGAGTAGACTTTATCAAAGTAGATGTCTTTCTGAAAGTTTAAGAATATAATCCACCCACTGTTATCATCTTCAATGCCCTGTACCAACATAGAGCAGAGCAGCTATCTGAACGCTACCCCAACAGAAGTCGATTATCTTGTTAATAATTTCACCTCCTCACTACGTACGACTCTGGATACTGTAGCTCCTGTGAAAACTAAGGTCTCTAATCAGAAGTACCTGACTCCGTGGTATAATTCTCAAACACGTAGCCTAAAGCAGATGACTCGTAAGCTGGAGAGGAAATGGCGTGTCACAAATTTAGAGGATCATCATTTAGCCTGGAGAAATAGTTTGTTGCTTTATAAGAAAGCCCTCCGCAAAGCCAGAACATCTTACTATTCGTCACTGATTGAAGAAAATAAGAACAACCCCAGGTTTCTCTTTAGCACTGTAGCCAGGCTGACAAAAAGTCAGAGCTCTGTTGAGCCAAGCATCCCTTTAACGTTAACTAGTAATGACTTCATGAACTTCTTCACAAATAAAATTTTTATCATTAGAGAAAAAATTACCAATAATCATCCCACAGATGTAATATTATCTACAGCTACTCTTAGTACCACTGATGTTAAGTTAGACTCTTTTTCTCCAATTGATCTTTCTGAGTTAACTTCAATAATTACTTCCTCCAAACCATCAATGTGTCTTTTAGACCCCATTCCTACAAAACTGCTCAAAGAAGTCCTGCCATTAATTAATTCTTCGATCTTAAATATGATCAACCTATCTCTAATAATCGGCTATGTACCACAGGCCTTCAAGCTGGCTGTAGTTAAACCTTTACTCAAAAAGCCATCTCTAGACCCAGCAGTCTTAGCTAATTATAGGCCAATCTCCAACCTTCCTTTCATATCAAAAATCCTTGAAAGAGTAGTTGTCAAACAGCTAACAGATCATCTGCAGAGGAATGGCTTATTTGAAGAGTTTCAGTCAGGTTTCAGAGCTCATCACAGCACAGAAACAGCTTTAGTGAAGGTTACAAATGATCTTCTTATGGCCTCTGACAGTGGACTCATCTCTGTGCTTGTCCTGCTAGACCTTAGTGCAGCGTTCGATACTGTCGACCATAATATCCTATTAGAGCGATTAGAACATGCTGTAGGTATTACAGGTACTGCACTGCAGTGGTTTGTATCATATCTATCTAATAGACTCCAACTTGTACATGTAAATGGAGAGTCCTCTTCACACACTGAGGTTAATTATGGTGTTCCACAGGGTTCAGTGCTAGGACCAATTCTGTTTACATTATACATGCTTCCCTTAGGCAGTATCATTAGAAGGCCCAGCATAAATTTTCACTGCTATGCAGATGACACCCAGCTCTATCTGTCCATGAAGCCAGATAACACACACCAATTAGTTAAACTGCAGGAATGTCTTAAAGACATAAAGACCTGGATGGCCGCTAACTTTCTGCTTCTTAATTCAGATCAAACTGAGGTTATTGTACTCAGCCCTGAAAAGCCTAGAAATATGGTATCTAACCAGATTCTTACTCTGGATGGCATTACCTTGGCATCAAGTAATGCTGTGAGGAACCTTGGAGTCATTTTTGACCAGGACATGTCCTTCAATGCACATATTAAACAAATATGTAAGACTGCTTTCTTCCATTTGCGCAACATCTCTAAAATGAGAAATATCCTGTCTCAGAGTGATGCTGAAAAACTAGTTCATGCATTTATTACTTCCAGGCTGGACTACTGTAATTCATTATTATCAGGATGTCCAAAAAACTCGCTGAAAAGCCTTCAGCTAATCCAAAATGCTGCAGCAAGAGTACTGACTGGGACTAGAAAGAGAGAGCAGATTTCTCCTGTTTTGGCTTCCCTTCATTGGCTTCCTGTTAAATCCAGAATTGAATTCAAAATCCTGCTCCTCACATACAAGGTCTTAAATAATCAGGCCCCATCTTATCTTTATGACCTTGTAGTACCATATCACCCTATTAGAGCACTTCGCTCTCGCTCTACAGGCCTACTTGTTGTTCCTAGAGTATTTAAAAGTAGAATGGGAGGGAGAGCCTTCAGTTTTCAGGCCCCTCTTCTGTGGAACCAGCTTCCAGTTTGGATTCGGGAGACAGACACCATCTCTACTTTTAAGATTAGGCTTAAAACTTTCCTTTTTGCTAAAGCATATAGTTAGGGCTGGACCAGGTGACCCTGAATCCTCCCTTAGTTATGCTGCAATAGACGTAGTCCACCGGGGGATTCCCATGATGCATTGAGTTTTTCCTTTCCAGTCACCTTTCTCACTCACTATGTGTTAACAGACCTCTCTGCATTGAATCATATCTGTTATTAACCTCTGTCTCTCTTCCACAGCATGTCTTTGTCCTGTTTTTCTTCTCTCACCCCAACCGGTTGCAGCAGATGGCCCCGCCCCTCCCTGAGCCTGGTTCTGCCGGAGGTTTCTTCCTGTTAAAAGGGAGTTTTTCCTTCCCACTGTCGCCAAAGTGCTTGCTCATAGGGGGTCATATGATTGTTGGGTTTTCCTCTGTATCTACTGTACAATATAAAGCTTTTTACATAAGCAATACAATATAAAGACTTTTGTTGTGATTTGGCGCTATATAAATAAATTGAATGGAATTGAATTGAATTGAACTGAATTGAGTTTCCCCACACATATTTACAAACGAGTTAGACAGCAAGAGAAGAAGAGACTGATTCATAAATGTCTTTGTTTCTGCTCTAACCAAACAATGCTGCTCTACAACTCTAGACTACCAGCCACAAAGACAACAGCTGGAGAAACATCTGTCTACCTCTGACATCCACCAGCTCATCCATACAACAAACAAACATCAACAACCAGGAAGCAGCTTCACCTCTGATCACACACACACACACTCAACTCTATTCACTCACCTGGAGGAAGAACTCTCAGGTAGATGCTGCTGATGACCTTCCATGAGTGTCTTTCTTCCATGTAGACAGCACAAACATATCTTCCAGTGTCTTTAATTGTCACATCCTTCAGAATCAAAGACACGTCTCCATCCTTCATCTGTCTGTCCTGCAGATCCACCCGGTTCTTAAAAGATGGATGCTGGTCGTCTCGATCGAAGCTACCATCTCGGTAAAAAAGCACATGTTTATCTCCCAGGTCATCTCTGTTCCAGTCTACAACTCTGATCTTGTTGTTGTTTGGAGCTCGACATGTCAGAGTGACCTCATCTCCAGACTCAGCTGTGATGATTGTCTGCTCTGAAAGAGGAAACAACACAGAGCAGAGAGGTTAAAGGTCAAAGTACAATTATGATCAGAATGATTGACTTTAAATATTTTGTTTATTTCCTTTGACATTTGAGTTTTTAGTCATGTTGGATTTAATGAACCTCTGAACATCCAGCAGGTCACCAGTGACCCACTGAGGGGGAATTTTAGCCTCATGCTAAACATGCAAAGTGTCAGAAACTACAAGATGTTAGCTTCCACAGAACAACAACATGTGCTGATAATAAGTGAACATAATGTGTGAGAGAAAGCAGCCTCTCATTATAAGACACTGTGAGTCTCTGCATGCTGCCTTTATGGAGCTACAGCTGTTTGTGTACACTGAACAAACAGCTTTGTAGCTGCATCCTGACTCCTGACACTACAACACATCATGAATACAACAGCTGGAGAAACATCTGTCTACGTCTGACATCCACCAGGTCATTCATACAATAAACAAACATCAACAACCAGGAAGCAGCTTCACCTCTGATCACACACACACTCAACTCTACTCACTCACCTGGAGGATCAACAACAGTCAGATAAATGATGCTGATAGATTTCCATGAGCGTGTTTCTTCCATGTAGACACCACACTCGTATGTTCCAGTGTCATCAATAGTCACATCCTTCAGTATCAAAGACACGTCTCCATCCTTCATCTGTCTGTCCTGCAGATCCACCCGGTTCTTAAAAGATGGATGCTGGTTGTCTGGATCAATCTGACCATCCTGGGACAAAAGCACAAATCCTGGCTTCTCAGTTCTTCTCCATACTACACGTCTGATCTTGTTGGTTGGAGCTCGGCATGTCAGAGTGACGTCCTGTCCAGATGTAGTTCTGATAAATTTCTGGTCTGAAAGAGGAAACAACACAGAGCAGAGAGGTTAAAGGTCAAAGTACAATTATGATCAGAATGATTGACTTTAAATATTTTGTTTATTTCCTTTGACATTTGAGTTTTTAGTCATGTTGGATTTAATGAACCTCTGAACATCCAGCAGGTCACCAGTGACCCACTGAGGGGGGAATTTTAGCCTCTTGCTAAACATGCAAAGTGTCAGAAACTACAAGATGTTTGATTCCTCGTCTGTGGACTCCATGTCTATATATTTTGTTTATTAACATTCAGTGGTTTTGTTATTTTTTTAAAAAAAATACCCAGTGTTTAAGTGTTCTCTGTGCCTCCTTTGTCTTATGTCTAGTGTGATTGGTTCTATGTTCATGTTTCCTGGTTTTGCCTACTCCCTGTCTTGTCATGTTATTGTTTATTTATAAGCTGTGCCCAAATTCAAGAGCTGCATCCTTTAAAGACTGTGAAAACCAGAAACGAGCCGCTGTGAAATTGGATGGCCAAGCCTACAACATGCTAGTTCTTTTGCCTAAAAACTACGACATACGGAGCTAAAGTTGTGTTCAACAGAAATAGAGAAAATCTTTATTTCATATCATTGATAAACTTCTACTGGAGAAAATTGTGTTGTTTCATTTACATGTGATGTATCTGGGTGAACATTACAGCCATGCACCGTCCCTTTCGCCAAGTTTAGCTAGTAAACTAGTTTTCTAGTGTAGTTCTTGAAACAAGACTCATTTCATTTGATGGTACAAATTTAACAGGATTTACCTTATCGATATTTTACTGTATATGCACCATTAAAAAAAATTCTCAGTGGTTAAATTTAATTCCTAGGACCTGGCGCCCACATATATGGACATCACATTTTCGGTTGTCTAGAACAAAATACTAAATTTAGCTCTACAAGGGCCTGATATCCAGTTATGAGGATGTTATACTGCCACTGTTCTATCGAAATTTAAAACAAATGTCCTCATATGTGGATCTCATTTTTGACAAAAAATAAAAAAGGTAAATGGTCTGTATTTGTATAGCGCTTTACACATTCAGTCATCCACCCATTCACACACATATTCACACACTGGTGATGGCAAGCTACATTGTAGCCACAGCCGCCCTGGGGCGCACTGACAGAGGCGAGGCTGCCGGACACTGGTGCCACCGGGCCCTCTGACCATCCTTTTTTTTTTTACAAAAATCAGGTAAAAAATGAAAATCTGGTAATTCTTCATTTTTACATTCAACAGGTCTCAATCAGCCCAAAGAGCAACGAGAAATTAAAAATGCATGCCATGAAAGAGTTCGGGTCTTAGGAGGTTAAATCAGTTGTCTCAAATATTTCATATCATTTATACCCCTGCAGCTGTCTAACAGACATATATCAATATCCACTGTCTGAAAGCTTTAGTTATATTTAATGGCAATGTCCCAAAATTAAACTAAAAAGATTTGATCCTTGTATATTTCAGTTAAAATGGAAGACAAACCAATGCAGTAAGTATTTTTTCATTGGAGAGAGAACTGTACAATGTAAGTCGTTTAAGATGTTGAAGATATCAGAGCATAAAACAGGCTGTTTAGGTAAGAGAGCTGATACAGAAACATGACATCCTTATAAAATACTGACACACTTTATGAATGTACAACTTTTCACAGCTCTTTGAACTTTTTTATTTAATAAGCTCCATTATGTTCTCTTTTCCATCTCTCTGCTCCTGCTGGCTCCCTTCCCCCCCCCTCCTCTTTCTCAAACACTGCTGAATCTGTCCTGGTGTATCATAAGGGGTGGAGAGCCTCTGTCCTGTCACCTCTCACCTTCGCAGTGTCTCCCGACTCTGGACACTTGCAGAAGGAAAGCACCCATGGCAGTTAACAAAAGAAGCAGCAGAAGTTTATCAAATATCTGTTAACTTGCAAAATGAAAACACAGTTTTCTATCACATGGACACACTTTATGTAAAATAGAATAGAATAGAATAATCCTTTAATTGCCCCACAAGGGGAAATTTGGTTATATCAGCAGCAAAAAAACACACACTCATATACAAAAAGAATAGAACCGAAAATACATTTTTATACATAAAATTATATAATAATTTTTTAAGTGGCAATATCACTAATATCATTTAACTTAGCCGAAGGTTAGCTAAATGTAACTTTTAAGAGTTTTCACTATGCTAATATTTGTTCCACTGGATATTTTTATTTAGACAAAAAAACAGTACTTACTTTTAAAAGTTTATTTCTGGACTGCTGCACTTCGACCATCCACCACTTTTTAAAAAAAAAAATTCTTCAAGCTTTGATTCACAATGAATCCTGGGATATGGTGGGCCACAAAGGATAGACCCAACCCATCCTTTAAATCTGGGGAAAAGGAGGATGCATTTGTTGGCCACCTTTGGAGGAGTCTTCAAATTTGGACAGCCTTTGTCCCCTTGCTGTGACGTAATCGGTCTACAAATCCAGCCTCCGAAGGATGCAGCCTCTGAATTTGGACACAGCTACAGTGTGTGTTCTCTTGTGCTCGTCACTGGTCTGTCCATATTACCTTCACGTATCATCCCGTGTTCCACTCTGTGTTTCCCTGCATGTCATCCTGAGTTTAGGTTTCAGATTAATTCGTTAGATTTTCCCCAGTTTAGGTTATTTCTTAGTTTCTGTCCTTGCCATCCCCGTTTCAGTCTGTATTTCGATGACAAGTAAATAAAGCTTACTAATTGCATCTAAGCCAGTGCAGCTCCGAGAAGATATCATGTATTCTGTGGAGAAACAAATCAACCTGTGGCTGAATCATTCAGGGAGGGAGTTTAACTGCGCTGTAGAGACCCGGCTACAGCGACCCGGCTACAGCGACCAGTTTCCGGTCTCTCCTGGCTGCTAAGTTCACTGCACCCACTGGCTCAGGATTTTCTTCTCAGTGAATTGCACCCTCACCCCCTGACTGCAACCACTTACCAGCCTGGCCCGCCGGAAGCTTTGCATCTCAGCCAGCTGGACGCGATGTTGCCTGGGCCGTTGGAGCCACCTCTAAGTAGGAAGCAGCGGCTGCCCCATAGCCGGATGCCGGCTTTTTCAAACATTGGGGCTGTTAATTCTGGGGCTGTGTTTTGTTTGGCAAATGAGGATAATGGTGGTTTCCCTGCTTCCCCTGTGACTATTGTCACCAAGACTGCCTTCTCTGAGCCTATATTGAGTTTGAAGGACTGTGTTCAGTCTGCTCCCTTCGAGCCTGGAGCGCAACCCATACCTCAGCCATTAGCGCAGCCTGCAGCTCTGTACCTTGCTCAGTTTGCCACTCAGTAACCTGCTTAGTTTGCAGCTCTGCCAGCAGCTCAGCTGTTAGCTCAACCACCTATTCAAACACCACTTCCACCCTCTCATCCTAAGCAGGGAGCTAGTCTTACACAGACTTTAGCAGTTTCTCGAAAGCTGGCCTTTTTGGATGCTGTCACTCTGTCCAGGGCCTCCCCAGAGGCTGGGTCTCATCCCTCGGCTGGCTGTGGACCCCTGGAGACTAAGATGCAGGCGCAACCTGTGTCACCTGGGAACTCTGCCGGGCTGTCTCAGCAATCAGTCTCTGTTAAGAGCTTGGGCAAGTTAACCAAGCCACCTCCATTCTCTGCTGGAAGCTCAGATGAACTCTTTCAACCAGCTTAAGACTGCACCTTGCTGTTGCTGCCTGAGCAGAGCCAATGCCCTGCACAGCTCCAGCCAGCTTCGTCTCTGCCAGAGGTTTCCGTGCCTGCTGGTTCTGCTTTGTCTCTGCCAAAGATTTCTGCCCCTGCTGCTTCCGTTTTGTCCAGCTGTCCGTTTCCACTGGAGGTCCCGAGGGGTCACTTCAGCCATCCATCTCCGGTGGAGGGTTTGAGGAGTCCATCTAGCCTGCAGCATCCACATTGTCACCTGCAGCACCACCACCTGCTCCATTGCCTGTGGTTGCCATACTGTCGTCTGGTCCTGCCTTGTTTGGTCCTGCAGCTGCCACGCTGCTGTCATGTCCATGTCCAGCACAGCCTGCTCGTCCACGCCCAGCACACTGTCGCTGGCCACTTTCCAGGCCATTGGCTAACGATGTTGGCGGCCTTCTGAACTATTTTGCCGCCTTCGACTTGGCCAACCTCCTGATCTGCTCCGTCACCGCCACTGGCTTCGCTGTCTGCCACCTGAACTGCTTGGTCTCTGTCGCTGGCCTCCGGGTCGGCCACCTGAATTGTTTTGGACTCTGTTTTTTCCTAAGCTCCAGTCTGTTTTGTAGACATTTTGTTTTGGACTCAAAATTTGAAACATTTAATGAACCAAAAAACATTTAACTCCTTTCAAACATTTAGTTCACCTTAATACTTCAATATTCACAATGTTCAATTCCATTCCCTTAAGTCTCCATAAGTGTATCAGTTGAGTGCACTTAATATGTGTCAGGAAGCGCTGTGTGGCAGGTAGGAGTTGGACCCAAAATGCAGGCACTCGGACTCGAGGGATGAACTCAAAATACTCAGCTTTATTTGCTGGCAGGGGAAAAAAAGTATACAAACGCAAACTAAACTAAACTAGAAAATCACAACCTAAACTCACAGGGAGACCCACACAACATGAGGGACGACGCGACACTGACTCAGAGAAACACAGGGTTTAAATACACTGGGAAGTAACGCTAATGACCCAGGATCCTGACAATATGCACCATTTGGTAAGTATTTCAACGTTATTGATTGTGTTTAGTTCACAGTTCTTCCCACTGATGCATCCCTTTAGTTCACAAACACTTCTTATAATGACATTTTGGAGATGTTAGCTCTTTATACAGTAAAGTTACAGTGGGATACAAATAATATCAGGATGATCCTGCTATGATTTTTTCCCCCTGTTCAAATCACAAAGAAACAGTGTCCCACAGTTGTTTATGTTTTTAAACCCATTTCGCACAGAGAGATGTTTTTTATAAAATGTATTGATAGCAATGTACAAACATTTTTGATGTAAAACAAGGGGGGCCTAGCAAAAAAATTTTGGGAACCACTGCTTTATATCACCCTTTTTTACTTATTCTTTCATGTGTGCTTTGGTTAGTTTTGCACAGTCTGAAATTAGTTTATGTAAAATGTAGTTTGTTGTTGTTCTGGTTTACGTTCTGAAAATGGTTTTATTTGTGTATGTTCAATGTGTTAGACTTGTACATAGTTAACCATATATGATCAAATAATGTTGAATCCTGGATATGGATTTGTAAGCAATGAAATTTGAAATAAGGGTGTAGGAACAAGAAAAGTGTAAACTTCATCCTACTCCTTTTCGAGCACACGTATTCTGTAGACATAGATATACACATGAAGATTGATGATTTTAAAGGGTTTTTTTTTTTGTTTTGTTTTTTTTGTTTTGTCTGCTGTTATTTCAATTATATTTGCATGTTCGAAATACAATTCTATCTATCTATCTATCTCTCAAGTTATTCTTAATATTGCACACTTGAAATTAATAATTTGTGCTAACAGTCATCTTAAGTAAGCTTTACTTAGTTTTTTGGAGGCAATTTGGACAGTTTTTTTGAGTTCTGGGAACTAATTAGATTTCACACTCTACTCACTCACCTGGAGGATCAACAATCATGGTGATGCTGCTGATGGGCGTCCAGAAGATTTCTCCTTCCATGAGCACAATGCACAAGTATCTTCCAGCGTCTTTAATCGTCACATCCTTCAGAATCAAAGACACGTCTCCATCCTTCATCTGTATGTCCTGCAGAACCACCCGGTTCTTAAAAGATGGATGCTGGTTGTCTTGATCGAAGCTACCATCTCGGTAAAAAAGCACATGTTTATCTCCCAGGTCATCTCTGTTCCAGTCTACAACTCTGATCTTGTTGTTGTTTGGAGCTCTACATGTCAGAGTGACCTCATCTCCAGACTCAGCTGTGATGATTGTCTGCTCTGAAAGAGGAAACAACACAGAGCAGAGAGGTTAAAGGTCAAAGTACAATTATGATCAGAATGATTGACTTTAAATATTTTGTTTATTTCCTTTGACATTTGAGTTTTTAGTCATGTTGGATTTAATGAACCTCTGAACATCCAGCAGGTCACCAGTGACCCACTGAGGGGGAATTTTAGCCTCATGCTAAACATGCAAAGTGTCAGAAACTACAAGATGTTAGCTTCCACAGAACAACAACATGTGCTGATAATAAGTGAACATAATGTGTGAGAGAAAGCAGCCTCTCATTATAAGACACTGTGAGTCTCTGCATGCTGCCTTTATGGAGCTACAGCTGTTTGTATACACTGAACAAAAAGCTTTGTAGCTGCATACTGACTCCTGACACTACAACACATCATGAATACAACAGCTGGAGAAACATCTGTCTACGTCTGATATCCACCAGGTCATTCATACAATAAACAAACATCAACAACCAGGAAGCAGCTTCACCTCTGATCCCACACACACTCAACTCTACTCACTCACCTGGAGGATCAACAATTCTCAGGTGGACGATGCTGATGAGCTTCATATGTTTTCCGTGGACAACACGACACTCGTATGTTCCAGCGTCATTAACCGTCACGTCCTTCAGAATCAAAGATGCGTCTCCATCCTTCATCTGTCTGTCCTGCAGATCCACCCGGTTCTTAAAAGATGGATGCTGGTTGTCTGGAAAAAACTGATCATACTGGTACAAAAAGACATCTTTCTCTCCCAGGTCAGCTCTACTCCACTCTACAACTCTGATCTTGTTGTTTGGAGCTCGACATGGCAGAGTGACGTCCTGTCCAGACTCAGCTGTGATGATCTTTGGGTCTGAAAGAGGAAACAACACAGAGCAGAGAGGTTAAAGGTCAAAGTACAATTATGATCAGAATGATTGACTTTAAATATTTTGTTTATTTCCTTTGACATTTGAGTTTTTAGTCATGTTGGATTTAATGAACCTCTGAACATCCAGCAGGTCACCAGTGACCCACTGAGGGGGAATTTTAGCCTCATGCTAAACATGCAAAGTGTCAGAAACTACAAGATGTTAGCTTCCACAGAACAACAACATGTGCTGATAATAAGTGAACATAATGTGTGAGAGAAAGCAGCCTCTCATTATAAGACACTGTGAGTCTCTGCATGCTGCCTTTATGGAGCTACAGCTGTTTGTCTACACTGAACAAAAAGCTTTGTAGCTGCATCCTGACTCCTGACACTACAACACATCACACTGACACACACATTACACTTCTTTGTCTCTGTCACAGCTGGATTACAGATGTTAAGTGTCCACCCAGCCTCGTGTCTCCTTCACACAAACACAGACAAACTGAATCCATATAAAAAGAACTCACAAGTAGTAATTATTATTCAAATATAAACCAGACCGATGCTCTTTATTCCTCGTTATCTAAGAGACAAAGTTAAATCTCACCTGCAGAGACGAACACGACAAACAGCAAAGTCCAGCAAATCGATGCAGTTACATCAGACATTTTCGTGTTCCCGAGTCCTGCTGATCTGACTCTTTGTTTTTTTTAATGTCTAAGTCTGAAATAGTTTCGGTTACTTGCTTAAAATTTCATTCCAAAAACTGAGATTAAATCAAAGGTTCAAATAAAAATTAAATTCACTGTCTAGTATAACAAGTCCGCCTTTCAGACGTTCGCGGAAACGCTACACTTCTGATTCAGCGTCTCTTAAAGCAGTCACGTTGGTGTGTCGTTTAGCAGGTTGGACTGGTTGGACAAAAATAAGTGCGTCATAACTATAGCGGTGAAATCTAAAGCAGGTCTGAGTGTTTAACAGGTTCCGTTCTTGAATGATCTCCACAGAACAACACAAACATACCGTATCTCATCATCAGCCAAATCACTTAAAATGTCACTGTATTAAAAATATATATTGTACTATGGAGGAGGCAGCATTTAATGTTTCAGTCTATCGAATGATTGTTATATTTAAGTAATCAGCACCACATATATGGGTTGGTCTGAAGGAGCTCTCTAGTAGCTTGCTATAAAGTTTATTAATAATTATTGTCTTGGGTAAACACACACAGAGAGACAGAGAGTTATACAGGAGTAGAGCCGGTTTTTCAGATTAACTGGTTAGGGTGAAACAGGAAAGTGTTAGGAGCTGATTTTGTTTTGCGAAAACACGAAACAACCTCAAACAAAACTTCCTCTCCAGAATAATTTTCGTTGCTTGTTTTTTTTTCTTTCTATTTTATTTTTATTTTTATCATGAGACGGCGTGTGCTGTTGCAGTTTTCTTTTTTAAAATGAACACAAGAGTGCAACATGGACTACAAATATGTAATGGACTAAATGTTGCTTTTAAGTTTAGTTTGGGACTTTATCAGATGTTCTTTTAGCGGTGTGCCAGCTAATAGACTACGGAGCAAATTAACACACTGCCAGCATGGGTGGGGTTTTTGGAGTGTGTCTCATTAGTTAAAATAAAAAGCAGTTAACCTGTCACACAGCTGTGCGGTCAGAAGGAACCTGGAATGCACTCCTCCAGTCTAGCAGCTGCGGTCTGCACCGATTTGGTACTAATGTTATTTCTGATTTATGATGAACATTAAAGAACTGAACCTGTTAAACTGCTTTATATTAAACTCTTATGATAACAAACGCATTTCTTATCGTCATACAGTCCAGCCTACCACACGTCACTATACCGTGACTTCCTTAACAGACTCATCTGCGGTTTGAAGTTTGAGTGAGCGGCTAAGAGACGTGTTCTCATCGTGATTTTCACCTGTAACCTATTTAAACCTTTAATTTAATCTCATGCGGTCGAGAATGAATGTCGGGTTCTGTTATTCACTGAAAATAACAGACTCAGACATTTATAACCATGTAAGTGTTGGATCGCCTCTAAAGGTGAAACGGACATGTCTGCTGGAACTTCGCTCTGCTTGACTTTGCTGTTTGTCGTGTTTATCTCTGCAGGTGAGATTTAACTGTTAACTCATTCACTGCCAGCCATTGGCAGTGAATGAGTTAAACCCATTGACTCATTCACTGCCATTGACGGCTATAGACGTCAATGGCAGTGAATGAGTTAAATTAAACTGAGTTTATTTAATTTGGTTTGTCTCTATGTGTGGAGGAGACACGAGGCTGGGTGGACACTTAACATCTGTGTGTGTCAGTGTGATGTGTTGTAGTGTCAGGAGTCAGTATGCAGCTACAAAGCTTCTTGTTCAGTGTATACAAACAGCTGTAGCTCCATAAAGGCAGCATGCAGAGACTCACAGTGTCTTATAATGAGAGGCTGCTTTCTCTCACACATTATGTTCACTTATTATCAGCACATGTTGTTGTTCTGTGGAAGCTAACATCTTGTAGTTTCTGACACTTTGCATGTTTAGCATGAGGCTAAAATTCCCCCTCAGTGGGTCACTGGTGACCTGCTGGATGTTCAGAGGTTCATTAAATCCAACATGACTAAAAACTCAAATGTCAAAAGAAATAAACAAAATATTTAAAGTCAATCATTCTGGTCATAATTGTACTTTGACCTTTAACCTCTCTGCTCTGTGTTGTTTCCTCTTTCAGAGCAGACAATCATCACAGCTGAGTCTGGAGATGACGTCACTCTGCCATGTCGAGCTCCAAACAATGACACAATTGTAAAGTGGAGAAGAGATGACCTGGGAGATAAATATGTCTTTTTGTACCAGGATAAACCTGATTCAGGCAAACAGCATCCATCTTTTAAGAACCGGGTGGTTCTGCAGGACATACAGATGAAGGATGGAGATGTGTCTTTGATTCTGAAGAATGTGACGATTAATGATGCTGGAACATATGTTTGTGCTGTCTACATGGAAGAAAAACGCTTGTGGAACAACAGCAACATCAAACTGGTTGTTGTTCCTCCAGGTGAGTTAGTAGAGTTGAGTGTGTGTGTGATCAGAGGTGAAGCTGCTTCCTGGTTGTTGATGTTTGTTTGTTGTATGGATGAGCTGGTGGATGTCAGAGGTAGACAGATGTTTCTCCAGCTGTTGTCTTTGTGGCTGGTAGTCTAGAGTTGTAGAGCAGCATTGTTTGGTTAGAGCAGAAACAAAGACATTTATGAATCCGTCTCTTCTTCTCTTGCTCTCTAACTCGTCTGTAAACATGTGTGGGGAAACTCAATGTTAAAGCCTACAGCTGGAGGGGGAGGGGAGGGGTGAAGCTGGTGGTTGTGAGTCTGTGAAAGTGAATCCTGCCGCTGCCATAGCTGCTGGAAACGTACTTAGTGCAGACACAAAACGTCCATCAGCTTCAAAGTGTGTCAGAAAAATGTCCACATGATGACTGATGGATGAGAGAGGTCCCATTGTTGTTGTTGTGCACAAATCATTGAACAACACAAACACTTAGAGCTGCTTTCAGTGCTGCCTGTTTTGTTACTGCACACATTTCTGATGGTCCTACAGTCCAACGTAGCAAACGTCTCCCTGAAGCCTCTTCTTAGAGACCAAAGGTTGGATCAGAGCGAGCAGCTGAAAGGACACGTCTATGAATGCAGTCAGAGACTTTCTCACAACCTCACACTTCATCTCATCACATTTACACTCAGGTTTAGACTCAGGCTGTCTGTTAGTCAGTGAAACTAGAAACAGAGTCACCCATTTATAACAATCTGAGCGTTAAATCATCAATCTGGAGAGCATTGAAATTCCTGCTCAACTGTTCGTCTTTGCAGGTGAGATTGAACTAGAGTTTCTCTCTGAGATAACAAGAAGTACAGGAGCATTATTTTCATCTGGATTCAGTTTGTTTCATCCGGCTGTTAAGTGTCCACCCAGTCTCATGGGTGTGAGACTGGGTGGTGTGACCGTTTTGAGTTTCCTTGCATTTTTGATATTCATTGTTTATGTTTTAGTTCTTTTAGTCTTCCTTAGCTCCTAGGTTTCCGTGTTATAATTCTTGTGTTAAGCCTTCCGTGCTGCATAGTGTGTCTTACCTGTTATGTTTTATGTCTGTGTGGTTCATGTTGTCAAGCTCGTGTTGTCATGTCTGTCTCATCATGTTTCCTGTTTTATTTTGAGAGGTGTTCTTTGTTCATTGTATTTAGTTTCACATCCCCTGTCCCCTCATTAGGTTCATGTGTGTCAGCTGTGTCCTCATGTGTCTCCACTTCCCCATATCACCTCATATGTGTATTTAAGTCCCCCGTTTCCCTTGTTCATTGTTGTGTCGTCTGTTCTATCTACCCCACTTCACATCATAGGTTTCATAGTTGTTATCTTGTCGAATCATAGCGAGAGTCATAAGTAAGGTGTCAGTCATAGTTTCCCAGTTTAAGTCTAGGGTTTCCCTCATCTTGCTGTGTTTTAAGTTCGTGAGTTTTCAGCTCCAAAATAAAGGCTTGTTTTTGTTCAAGTTTAATTGTGGCTTCTCGTCGGTGTCTGCTCCTGGGTCCTCAACAAACTCTCCACACGGTCTGCAGACCGGGACAATACAGCAACAAAGCTTTTTGTTCAGTGTACACAAACAGCTGTAGCTACAGAAAAGGCAGAATGCACTGTAACAGTCACAATAGTGTTTGGGTCAACTTGGGTTGTCTTAAAGACAACCCAAGTTGAGGGTTAATGTTGTCATCCGTATGCGCCACTGACTCTCTCTGTGATTGTGTGGACATGTGCTTTCACGCTAGTGCATGAGGAGGGACGGATTTTATGTTTTACCTCTCCAGACACCTTTGTTTGCAACGTTATGGGTTGTACGAACACTCTGCGCTATGTTTGTTAAGCTGCAGCCGTTCAACCGGGCTTATATGGTTGATGAAGAGAAGGTATATTAAAGAACACGCTGTGGAATTCCCAATGCCAGTGTGAGTGTGTATTCTTTTGGCTACCCTGCTAAGTGTTTTGCCGCCTCCTCTCAACCACTAAACGCAACCCGACGTTACAGCACCCTGTGCCCAAGAACAGCAAACCCTCATCCCTGAACAATTACCGGCCAGTTGCACTGGCTTTGGTAGTAATGAAGGTGTTCGAGAGGCTGCTGAAGAACATCATCTCCTCCTACATCCCAGACACCACAAATCCGCTCCAGTTCACCTGCCGACCCAACAGATCTATCGAGGACACCATCGCCACGTCCTGCACACCACCCCCAGCCACGTGGACAAGAAACAGGGTAACTATGTGAGAATGCTGTTTGTTGATTATAGTTCAGCATTTAACACAATAGTGCCCAGCAGACTGTTCACAAAGCTGAGGGATCTAGGACTCAACAGCCATCTCTGTGCATGGGTGATGGACTTCCTCACTGGCAGAACTCAGGTGGTGAGGGTGGGTAGATGCCTCTCTAACAGCACCCACATAGCAACCAGGTCTGGCCCGGATCTGATATCAAGCCGGCACTGCTGGCTGACTTCTGGCATGATAATGACGTATGTCATCCAGATATCCAGGCCTGGCATAGATGGCACTGTCTATGTGATGGCCTGCCACATCTGGCCCAATTATGGTTTGGTTTATGTGGCCCAGGCTCATAGAACACAGTCTTGGCCGGGATCCGGCATCAAGCTGGTACTTCTGACTGACTGGTGTCATGGCAGAGTGTATGTCAACCGGATGCAGGCCAGGTCTGGCAATGAGGCGCTATTTATGTTCCTATTGTCCTATTTTAGTTAGAAGAACCAAATGCCATGTTGCAATACTATACTGCTATGGTAGCCAAAGTTTCAAATGCAGGTTTGACAGGGTTGTGAATGTAAACTTCGTCCAAAACCTAGTGAAAGTTTACTCATCCTTGCCAGTGGGTGGCTGTAGCCCTTTGGTGACCCAGACCAGGTTTGTCAGAGGTAATTCACACATGAGCCAGCAAAGGACCACCAGTGTGTCTGCAACTGGCCTTGTGCTGGCCCATGTGTGAGCCACATCTGGCAAACCAGATCTGGGCCACTAAAGGGCCGTCATTCTTTGCGGTATGTGGGCCATGTGTAAGCACATTGTGTGGGCCAGATCCGTGCCTATGTGGGTCATCTTGTTCTTTTTTCCTGAGGTAGTTCTGGCATAGCTTGGACTTATGTTTTGAGTCACGATCTTGCTTTAGGATGAACCCCTGACCAGCTCTGCACATACCAGAGACTGATGATGCTGCAGAATGCTGTAGTAGCCATTTTGGTTCAGGGTGCCTCTCACTCTGTACAAGTCACCGATGCTGGAGCCAGCAAAACAGCTCCAGACCATCACACTTCCTCCATGTTTGACAATTGATGCCACACACTGTGGAACCATCCTTTACCTACTTGAAGGCGTACAAAGATCCTGCGTGATGAACTGAAGATTTCCAATTTTGATTCATCAGTTCATTTTCCAGGCTTCAGCAGTCCACTGGCAGTGTTTCATGGCCCAGTCAAGCCTCTTTGTCTTATCCTGATGTCTTAGCAATGGCTTTCTTGCTGCAACTCGTCCTCTCAAACCTGCAGCTCAAAGTCTTCCCTTTCATGCAGACAGAGGGGGTAAGTTATCTAGAAAAGTTGGAACACGTATAGGAATTAGTAGCACCAGCTTTCAAGGCTTGATCAGCCTCCATTGCTCCATAGCAGCTTTAAATTGCTAACACATTTTGTGCCCTTTATAAAAACCTTTTTGTATAATTCTGAAATATACATTATTTTTTAGTTTTGGGTAACCTTACCTTTTTTTGAACCTCTGGCAGTTTACCACTTAGTTTTGTACCATTTCAAGCTATTCGTTGGACTTATTACATGACTTAAATTACAATAAATAACTGGAAAGAATGGGGTGTTCTAAAACTTTTGACCAGTAGTGTATCTGATCTGTAGATATTTCTCTCTCTATGATCCTGAACTGTGACGCTTCTTTTATTCAACTCATGATGCAAGGAATGAATAATGTAAAGCTCTTTATCTACACCCTGTCTTATCTTCAACTTCATGTTGTTAATAAATATTTACAAATAGTTAATGCTGGATTGTGTTACTGCAATTATCCTCAGTCAAAAGGTACAGCTAGCATCCAGAGATTTATGTGCAAGAGAAAGTTTGTTTTATGTACTATGTGATGGTGCATGAGGAGTAGACATGATGTGGTTTCTGAAAAAGAATCAGTGCAAAATAAAATACAGTCAACATTACTTGTTTCAAATGCCCCCATGAAATTCTTTTTATGGAGTATAAATGCAATAATGAAATAAATGCATGGTGCATTTAAGGATTAACCTCCTAGGACCATGGCGTCCACATATGTGGACATCACATTTTGGGTTATTTAGACAAAAATACTTAATTTTGTTCTACAAGGGCCTGATATCCACTTACGAGGACATTATACTGCTACTGTTGTATTGAAATTCTAAACAAATGTCCTCATATGTGGCTCTCATTTTTATTAGAAACAAAAATTAGGTAAAAGAAATCTGGTAATTCTTTGTTTTACATTCATCAGGTCCCAATTAGCCCAAATAACAAAGAGAAATTAAGAATGCATGCCGTGGAAGAGTTTGGGTTCTAGGAGGTTAAAAACAATTCTTAAATGCAACACAAGATGGCAGTCCAACACAAAGAATAACAGTATCTCCCATTCAGGCTGTGAGACCTCTCTACACCAGAAACAGAGTTCTATAACACCTCTGCTGCACTGCTTTCTATACCATAAGGCAGGGGTGTCCAAACTCCGGACCGCGGGCCAACTGCGGCCCGTGGTCCGGAGTTTGGCCGGATTTGATCCATTTTTAATTGGCCCACAAGTAATTTCATGAATAGAATAGAATATGTGCCGCACTTCAACTTTTGCTTGAGTGTATGGCACTTCTTAGTTTTAACACCAGGGGGAGCTGCTGTCGATCAAGGCAGTTGCTCCACCAAAAAGGACAATCACAGAAGAAATTTACCTCAAGTTACTAAACATGGCAGAACCAAAGAAGCGAAAGGTAGAAAGTGAGTGCAGAAAATTTCAGACATGGTGGGAGAGTGAATATTTCTTCAAAGAGTTCAAGGGGAAGTGTGTCTGTTTGATCTGCACTGAAACTATGGCAGTTATGAAAGAGTATAATGTACGATGTCATTATGAAACCAAACATCATGCAGGCTTATGCATCCTACACTGGTGCTGAGCGAGAGCAGAAATTAAAGCAAGGGGTAGCTCTCCTGCAGGGTCAGCAACAGTATTTTTTTCGTGCTCAAATTGTCCAGGAAAAGGCTCCAATAGCCAGCTAACCCCGCTATGAGGTCGCCCAACTCATCGCAAGACATGGCAAGCCTTTTTCAGATGGAGAACTCATAAAACACGGCCTCGTTAAAGTCACCGAAATAATGTGCCTGGAAAAAGTGCAGGACTTCAACAACGTCAGCATGTCCAGAAATTCAGTTGTGTGACGAATTGAAGACTTGTCAGCCAACATTAAACTGCAACTGTCTGATAAAGCTGTGCTTTTGATTTTTACTCCATCGCATGCGATGAGAGCACCGATGCCACAGACACCACACAGCTGCTAATTTTTGCAGGGAGTGGACGAGAGCACGAGCACTTTAGGTGAGTAAAAATATATTCCACAGTACCCGTGTGTTAATGTGCAGGTACACATGCTTCAAATATCAATAATGCGCATCAATTCTGTCACTACCCTGCTTTTGCGCACCACCTTCTTATATGCGTTTTTCTTGTTAACACACAGAGTACACACCGCTGTGCACAGCGCATGCACACGCAAAGTGAGCTGATCTCATCTGATGCAGATCTACTCCTTGATCAAGTGACATTTGTCCGGATTTTTGGCACGAGTGGCGATCAGCACCGCGGCTGGATGGCCCGATTTACATACCCAGCGCAGCTGATACTCACCAGAATAATTTACTAAAATTATGCACTCCTGTTATTAAGTCCAGTTCAGTCTGTTAATGTTGATAACGGTTTCAAACGAACGTTAATAGGTGTGCTGCTAAGCCTAATAACTTAAATAACAAACTTGAAATGTACCTGTCCCATTTTCCCCCTTATTGTTTTTTTCTCCGTGCTGTAAATCTTCTGTCTAAGAAGAAATCTGAGGCTGCTGTTCTGAGAATGAGCTACCAAAGGTTTTTCTGAATAAATCAATAAAGATCCATTTATGGAAAGCTGTGATGAAGGCAGTTTTGTCTTTAATTATATTCAACAATATAACATATTTGACCACTTTTAAGTGATTTTTCTAACTTTAATACACTAAAGTTAAGGTTATATATCTAATTTCTAGTAAGTGGCCCAGCCCCTCCTATATTTTTATGTATGTGGCCCTCAGTGAAAAAAGTTTGGACACCCCTGACATAAGGCCTTAATTTATCACCAGTTCATGTGCAGAATAGTATTCTTTCAATCTGTACTGTCAATGCCTGACACACTGTGCTGTTTGAATGAATCTTTTTGTTTTATCCTAACAACATGGATAAGCCTTATAGCAAGACTTTGTTTTTAGACAGTTGACCTGAAATGGCAAATTGAGTGTTTTACAAGCAGAATCTCTTGGGTTAATTGAGCTGAATTTGTGGCTTCCCAAAACATGTCCCCAGGTCTGTGCTGCAATGCCTTTTATGTACATTGTCACATTGTCTTAACAACAGTGCTTTGTTGCCAGTTTCAGACTTTATGACGCTGTATATATCGAGAAATGGGTACTGGTGCTAGTACCTAACCTAAGGTACTAGCACCAGGTAAGTGACTCATGTTGTAACTGACATCAGATGCCGAAGATTTTGGCGGAAAATTAAAGCGAATGGTAGCTTAGAATTGAACAAATTCCTTTAAGCTTCAATTTTAGCAAATACACTTATCAATTGTCTTATAACTAACAACATTTGTCTAAATCCTCTCCAACACCCTGGAGAACAACGGGGAAAGTTTAGAGGCTCTCCAAGATTACATCAATCAGTGCTTCCAGGATCTCGTAATGAAGAAGGCTCAGAGTGCATCTTCCCCGGCCAAATCTGAGACGCCGTCATCGAAAATATGTTGCCCGGCAGATTCCCCTGGCACAACATCGCCAGCTGGCAAAGATATTGCAGACATCCTAGAGTCAATCGACAAATGATTGTCCAGTTTCGATGCAAGGCTGTCCTTGGTGGAGATTCTACACCGGGAATTTAAGTCCTTGCGAGAATCCCTGGAGTTCAGCCAGCAGCAGGTGGAAACACTGGCTGCTGGAAATGCCATGCTAAGAGAGTCGGTGAAATGTCTCATTGAAAATGTTACCCAGCTAAATAGAGAAAATAAAAAAAAATAAATAAAAGACACAGTCATTGATCTACAAGATCGTGGCATGCGTGATAATCTTGTATTTTCTGGTATTCCAGAAGCTGCTGGAGAAGACGTGGAGACTAGGGTGAAAAGCTTCATCAAAACCCACCTGAAGCTGCCGGAGGACACGGTGAAGAACATCGCCTTTGATAGAGTGCATCGCATCGGCCCCATACGCACAGCAGCCAGGAGACCACGTTCTATTGTGGCCAAATTCGGCCACTTCAAACAAAAGGAACAGGTGAAAAGTCGCGGCAGGGAAAGGAACGGACTTCAGCGTAAACAACCAGTT
The DNA here is from genome assembly GCF_900408965.1 of Simochromis diagramma. Classification (NCBI taxonomy): domain Eukaryota; kingdom Metazoa; phylum Chordata; class Actinopteri; order Cichliformes; family Cichlidae; genus Simochromis; species Simochromis diagramma. The sequence goes on along the minus strand of NW_024387264.1, from coordinate 90,637 downwards.
CCCAAAAGAGATCCTGGAACGACGCAGGGTCCTCTTCCCAATCCGACGCAGCTTCATCCAGAAGGGCTCCTGCGCTGTCATCGCCGTTGACCGGGTCTACGTGGATGCTTGGACAGCTTTACCGCGACCCCGGCATCACTCCATGTCTGTATTAACTTCACACCAGATAAGAATCCGCTACACCCTTTCCGTATCCACTCCACTAACTAAGAAAAAACAACTATATGTGCTGTTCAAGATTTATCTGGGAACACAATATATGACCACAAAAAAATAAACAGCATTTTCAAGGATTTCTATAAAATGTTGTATTCACCACAAATAAACCCATCTAAAAAGGAAATTAATCAGTTTTTAGACAACATAACTCTTCCAAAATTATTAGACACTCAAGCAATGGCACTGGAGTCACCACTGACACCAGGTGAACTCCAGGAAGCCCTGATAAGTATGCACAATAATAAGGCTCCAGGTCCAGACGGCTTTCCTGCAGAATTCTACAAAGAATTCTGGTCGATTCTAGCACCAGTTTTCTACAGAACGTTGTTAGAAATCAAAGAAAAGGGCCGACTTCCATCAAATATGAATTCTGCAAACATTAATCTCCTGCTAAAACCAGGCAAAGACCCTGTATATCCCTCAAGCTATCGTCCAATATCCCTTATAAATGTAGACCTTAAAATAATCTGCAAAGCTCTCTCAAAGAGACTAGAGAAAATAACCCCCCTCTTAATTCATCCTGACCAAACTGGTTTCATAAAAGGTAAGCACTCATCAACAAATACACATAGATTACTTAATTTGATAGACTACTCATACAGTAAAAACATTGAAACTACAATATTTTCTTTAGATGCAGAAAAAGTATTTGACAGAGTTAAATGGAAATTTCTGTTTGCAACTTTACACAAATTTGGTTTTGGATCCTCTTTCATTAACTGGTTAAAAATATTATATAATTCCCCAACAGCTTGTGTCAAAACAAATGACCAGACATCCTCCAGCTTCTGTCTCTTGAGGGGCACCAGGCAGGGATGCCCACTCTCCCCTTCACTGTTTGCAATTTTTATTGAACCACTAGCAGCAGCAATTAGACAGAATTCAGTAATTATGGTAAATGGTAAATGGGGCGATCGTGGCTCAAGAGTTGGGCGTTCGTCTTGTAATCGGAAGGTTGCCGGTTCGAGCCCCGGCTCCGACAGTCTCGGTCATTGTGTCCTTGGTCTTGCCCAAGGACGGGTGAAGTCCTTGGGCAAGACACTTCACCCGTTGCCTACTGGTGGTGATCAGAGGGCCCGGTGGCGCCCGTGTCCGGCAGCCTCGCCTCTGTCAGTGCGCCCCAGGGCGGCTGTGGCTACGCTGTAGCTGCCATCACCAGTGTGTGAATGGGTGGATGATTGTGTATAGTGTAAAGCGCTTTGGGGTCCTTAGGAACAAGTAAAGCGCTATACAAATACAGACCATTTACAGTAATTAAGGGCATAAAATGCAAGAGCATGGAACATGCAATCAGCCTTTATGCAGATGATGTGTTACCTTTTCTCCAAAACCCACAAACCAATATCTCTGGAGTAATTGCATTGATAAACTCTTTTGGAAGAATATCAGATTACTCAATTAACTGGTCAAAATCTACAGTCCTTCCGATTAATTGCTCCCTCCATAATTCTTGAGGGTCGCAGATGCCAACAGACTCTATAAACTGATCCGTAAGGCCAGTAATGTTGTGGGGATGGAGTCCTTCAAGGTGGTGTCGGAGAGGCGGATGTTGTCCAAAATAAACACAATGTTGGATAACACCTCCCACCCACTCCATGACATGCTGGTCAGTCACAGGAACACGTTCAGTGAGAGACTGAGATTACCCATAATGCACCAATGAACGACACAGGAAATCTTTTTGTACAACGCATCCACTTAACACACTGGTTACTGCTACAACTACACATGTTTCTTCTCCAGCTATTTATTAATGAGTGACACATATATATATATATATATATATATATATATATATATATATATGAAAAAAAAAAAAACACCCAGCACGCCCCTGCGGGCGGTTTATCCTTCAAGCTCGGGTCCTCTACCAGAGGCCTGGGAGCTTGAGGGTCCTGCGCAGTATCTTAGCTGTTCCCAGGACTGCGCTCTTCTGGACAGAGATCTCTGATGTTATTCCCGGGATCTGCTGGAGCCACTCGCCTAGCTTGGGAGTCACCGCACCTAGTGCTCCGATTACCACGGGGACCACCGTTACCTTCACCCTCCACATCCTCTCGAGCTCTTCTCTGAGCCCTTGGTATTTCTCCAGCTTCTCGTGTTCCTTCTTCCTGATATTGCTGTCATTCGGAACCGCTACATCGATCACTACGGCCGTCTTCTTCTGTTTGTCTACCACCACTATGTCCGGTTGGTTAGCCACCACCATTTTGTCCGTCTGTATCTGGAAGTCCCACAGGATCTTAGCTCGGTCATTTTCCACCACCCTTGGGGGCATCTCCCATTTTGACCTCGGGGCTTCCAGGTTATACTCGGCACAGATGTTCCTGTACACTATGCCGGCCACTTGGTTATGGCGTTCCATGTATGCCTTGCCTGCTAGCATCTTGCACCCTGCTGTTATGTGCTGGATTGTCTCTGGGGCATCTTTACACAGCCTGCACCTGGGGTCTTGCCTGGTGTGATAGACCCCAGCCTCTATGGATCTTGTACTCAGAGCTTGTTCTTGTGCTGCCATGATTAGTGCCTCTGTGCTGTCTTTCAGTCCAGCTTTGTCCAGCCACTGGTAGGATTTCTGGATATCAGCCACCTCCTCTATCTGCCGGTGGTACATACCGTGCAGGGACCTGTCCTTCCATGATGGTTCCTCGTCTCCCTCCTCTTTCTTGGGTTTCTGCTGCCTGAGGTATTCACTGAGCACTCGGTCAGTTGGGGCCATCTTCCCAATGTATTCTTGGATGTTCGTTGTCTCATCCTGGACTGTGGTGCTGACACTCACCAGTCCCCGGCCCCCTTCCTTCCGCTTAGCGTACAGCCTCAGGGTGCTGGACTTGGGGTGAAACCCTCCATGCATGGTAAGGAGCTTTCTTGTGTTTATGTCAGTGGCTTCTATCTCCTCCTTTGGCCAGCCTATTACCCCAGCAGGGTACCTGATCACAGGCAGGGCGTACGTGTTGATGGCCCGGATCTTGTTCTTACCATTCAGCTGACTCCTCAGGACTTGCCTGACCCTCTGCAGGTACTTGGTGGTTGCAGCCTTTCTAGCGGCCTCTTCATGGTTCCCATTTGCCTGCGGGATCCCCAGGTACTTGTAACTGTCCTCTATGTCTGCAATGTTGCCTTCTGGTAGTTCAATCCCCTCAGTTCTGACTACCTTCCCTCTCTTTGTTACCATCCGACTACACTTCTCCAGTCCGAACGACATTCCAATGTCATTGCTGCCTGGTACATATACGTATAGACATATATAGACATATATATATATATATATATATATATATATATATATATTGTGGTAAGCTTTTCTCCGTTTTGTGGTAAGCTTTTCTTTGGCTGTCACTTCTTCACCCTGACCTGTCTTATTTGGCTCAGCAGAACTGAAATATATATATCCTGCTGCTTTTTACACACGCACTCACATAAGCTCAGCGATCCTCTGCACGATCAACCTCTCATATGTTTAAGCTTGCTGCGGGAGATTTCACTTGTCATGTTTGCATAGTAAGCTAACGATTAATAAGACGATGTCAGAGGAATTGGTGCACAAATTATCATCACTCACAGATCAGTGCTGTCGCTCTCTATACACAGTTCGTGCGATTGCAAAGTGAAAGCAAAAAAACAAGCGCAAATTCAAACGCGATTTCAATATGTCACATATTGACAGTGGCTCACCGATGCCAATGACATAATTACCCAGCTACATTTCTGAAAGAATGCAAAAGCATTGACATATATTTTTCCTTCCTACAATAGGCCGATGGGCAGGGCAGAGATAGATTTTGGTACCCCGACTGGAAAAATCGCTTTTTTTTTTTTTTTTGCCTTTTATTGTTCTTTTATAGTAATTACCTATTATGCTTTGCAGGAAGTGTGGGCCTTAGTTTTACGCAATGCTACGCTAACTGAAGTGCTGCTGCTTTGCTTTTACCGTCTGTTCCCGTTGCGAGGTTTCTTTTCCTGCTGCTGCCAGCTTTTTAAAGTGGACGTCGGCGTGGACAGCGGCCATATGCATGCCGGTTATGGGAGTCAGCTGGCGTACATATTGATTGACCGTATGATTAACTTGTAGTCTGGCAGGCGGCAAGTTTGAGCGATACGGCGATTCCGGTTGCTCCAGATTTTAAAGTTTTATCCAGATTGTATGTTGTTTTTCTGTTGTTTTGATTTGTAGTTTGGATTTTTGTTACGCCACTGGTGGGAGGACCTTTTTCTAGCTGCAGATCACCAGTGTGGTCCTGCAGTTGGGTCATCCCCAGAGCTACATATTAGTTTTGTTGTAATATATTAAAATTTTCTTTGTTTCTTTTATTCAGATGCGGAGTGCCGATGTGGAGGAGACTAGGGTGCCTTGGTGGTGGGAACCTTTGAGTGTACACACCTGCCTTGTTTAGTTTATTAGTGTGATTAGTGTGAGTGTGTGATTTTGTGTTGCACTTGTGTCTTGGTGTGTTTTCTTTTTTTTTTTTTTTTTGAGTTTGTGCGTGGCATCCCTGCCCCTCCACTGGTAAGCCTCAACTCTGAATACCTTTTTAAGCATATTTGTACATGGATATTTATGATTGTGCTTTTATATGTCATCCAGGGAAGGACGGATGTGGTTTTGCCTTGCTGTGTTCAAATGTGAAGTGTGTTTATTTATTTTTGATACTGCATGTTTTGGTTGCATCTGTCCTGGAGAAACCCTTTTCCCATTTTATTAATTTGACACACCTGAGAGGAAAGGAGGGAGTGGTAATTTACAGAGAGTGCTCAGTGACACATAAGACTGGTGGAGCTTGGCGTTAAAGAGGGAGGAAGACGCAGCGCCAGCGACGCGGAGCGAGCGGTTCGACTGCTGCAGCAACAGGAGGCCAGATTACGCGTCTGCGGGAAATTAGAGGCGGCGGACGGGCCGGTGCCGATTGGCGGTTACAAAGAAACGGCAGGCAGAGTTGAGAGCTCTGCCCACCCGGGGTAAGTGTTTTGACTTGTCCCCTTTAATGAATGGTAGCTCCCTAAAAGAGTAGTGACTGCCGCTGCCTTTCTTTCCTTAGCGCACCGGGGCGCAGAACGCGGAGAGGAAGGCGAGGACGCCGCTGAGTCTCCCTTCTGATTTTTAATTCTTAGTGACTTTTATACCGTGGCGGACACCACTGGACTTTTAATGTTGTGGTTTATTGATTTTTATTGTGTTGTCCCCTGGCCAGGGTTGTTTTAATTCATTTTATATTTTTAATTGTTTAAATATAATAAATTATATGTTAGCCTTACCGTTTTTAATTCATGTGCTTTCTCTTGGCGGCTCCACTGCTCTGTCAGTTTGGAGGAAGGTTTCTCTCCTTTAAAAGCACTGTGGAAAAAAATCACCTTCGCTCCGTTACATATACAGTGTTTTAAATAATTATTAATAAATTGTCAACTTGTTTTATCGTTGAACCTTGTCTCTGTACTGAGTATAACAAACCTAACTGCCTTCTTGGTGATTAGTGTTACTTCCAGTATTCTCTGGGTGAAATTCCCAGAGTGGCGTTGTCTTTTAAACTGTGAAGAGTATTTTTACTTAGTACTTTAGTACTAATTAGTACTTTATTCTCACCTCGTGCTGCCACATGAGCACCTGATGGCTTTGAACGTTTCTTGTCCATCTTCCATTGGTTTTAATTTTGCACTCCAGTATGAACACAAATAATCGAGGACTCGAGGATCGCCACAACATAACCTAACACACCTACACCTTAGTTTACTGATTCACTTTGTCTGGGGTTTATTTCTGGGATTTCACACAACCCAAGGTTCAAATCATGAATACATAATGGGCTTGAATTTACAACATTATGGATGAAATGTGCTCTATTTGGAAGCAGCAGGCTGTCCTCTCCTTTCGACGGGTTGTGTGTGAGACTTTAAATCATCAAATAAATATAAATTTTAAATTGTTATTGATCCTTTACCCCGAGTCCTAAAGTGTATATTTATTTTCTTACTCTTCTTATATATATTGTTTGTTTACTTGCACTGTTGTAACTGGAGCCTCGTCGTCTCGTCTCTCTATATACTGGACTGTATGTAGCGGAGTTGACAATAAAGTTTACTTTGACTTCAGCAGCAAGCAGGCGCACCGAGGGCTCTCGCGCTCACTTTTCGTGTATAGAATTTCGAAAAAACATCGGTGCAAATTATAAGTCTGTATCATGATGTCTGGTGTTTTTGTGTTTGTTGGTTTGTTTTTATTTTGCAAATTGGTTATTAGATGCTGCTCCAGCCGGTCAGAGAATCCCCCGAGCAGCAGGCGCACCTAGCAAACGGAGGGCGCCCTTACTCCCAGGAAATGGGAGATAGAAAACCGATCGGTGCCTGTGCCTTTCCCAATATGCGCTGGGTGATGTCGGGGCAGCATAAGTACGAGCAATTTTTATTTTTATTTTTTTTGCTGATGCCCGTGATGCTGCCCCCCACAACGATGCAGTATCAAAAACTGGTATCTGAGTCACATGTTTATGAGTTAATCAGGAACTATAACATGTCAGATCTCATCAGGAACTACTGAGTGAGAAAAGACAGCATACCTTATGAAAGTCAAGGTTTATTTCCTTTATAATTTTCACATGTGAAAGTGTAACCATAAAATGTAACAAGGCATTCCCCTGATTATTCCCTAAAGCACATTTTAACTTTTTCTAACTTGGTTGAATTCACAAATTAAAAACCTTTTGGTCCCAATCACACAAACATCCTGTACTGAAGCTTTTCTGTAGAGTTTACAGACACTGAATGACGCCACTGCTGTTTTTAGTCTGTGGCTGAGGTTTAATGTTCAGTGTTTTCTGCACTGCATTGAGATATGTTTCCATTAGCCACAACCAAACTAGAATGACTGGAAATTTTGACTAGAAATAGTCAAAACTTTCAACTAACACCTTTGTGAAACCCACAAGGAAAACAGATGACACTGAGGACATAAAGCGACTGCAATAAATTACTAAACTAACGTGCAGGCATAAGAGGTCATCAGAGTCTAATTCAATTATAAAAATACATAAAACATATAAAAATCTGTAACATGTGGATGTCCTCTGGTCCGAGGTGCTGGGGGGACCAGTTAGAGACCAGCAGCTCGACGTCAGTGGTTGGACTGGTGGACTACTTCAGTGAAGAGTAGACGACGTCTGGCTCTGGTTTAAAATCTGAACACAAACACACACAGTTCAAACAACAGGAAACATGATTACAAGCTTTGTAGTTCAATCAAGACCTCCAATCTCCACCTCTCTGCATCACACACAGTCCCAGTTCAGACTTCACTGGGAACCAGCTCAGATACAAATTACAGAGCTTCCACACTGCTCACACTTTAACTGCTTCTATAAACCTGGAGCCCACAGATCTGTGCTGATCTTTAACTTTGATCAGATGATTTCTTCTAGTGTGGGTTTAGCGTTTCTTTCTCTCAGCTTCAGTTCCTGGTTTCAGTTTGGGTTGTTCTTCGTTTGGATGAATCGCTTTAGATTACTTTTGGATTTTGGATTACTTGCAGATAAAATTATAATGCATTGATAATACAACTATAAAATTATTAGAAAACTCTGGCCATGTTTACTATGAACATCCACCACTGGAATATAAAATATGTGACAGGAAATAAGGAAAAGCAGAACAGGTCCAACCAGCATTTGTAGATTTTGTAGCTTTTTCTTTGCATATATTTGAATAAAACCAGGTGGCTGAATATTTCTTAATTTCTTAATTTTTGTCATTTATTCTGACAAAAACTTATATTTATTAGAAAAAGACTCCTAAAATTGCCGGCACAAAAATATAAACATATGAACATAAAACTAATAAATAATAAAAAACAAATAATAAACATAAAATGTAATATATCTTAGTCATAGAAAAAATTATATCAGAGTTGTATTCTTACAATTTGTGTGTATATTCCTAATCAACCTTATATTCTGCTTTATGTATCTCTTTAAAATAAATTAGAGACAGAGGGTTAGGGTTCATGTAATTCACAAGTCTTAGCACTGAGTATGACTCATGATGTGGTTAGGTTAGCTTAGCATGATGTCTGTAAACAGGGTGAGCAGCGAGCTTGTCTCTGTCCACAGTCAAAGATAAAGAGCAGCTGTACCTGGGCCTCCTTGTTCTGATGGTTGTTTGTCCATAACTGACGTCTTCAGTTCTCTCTGCTGAGTAGACCACAGCTGAATCAGTCTCTACAGAATAAAACAGATGCAGGTACAACAACAACATCACGGTTATTATACATACAGCTATGGCCAAAGTTTTTTTTGTTATTTTTCAATATTGCATCATGATGAGATTAAGCAATGCATTTTTTAAACTGTAGCAGTTTTTAGTTTTATTAATATTATTATCACAAGCTGAGCACATGAAACTGGGGTGGGGGCGTTTCTGAGAAATGGGGTGGAAGACCACAAAGCTGCCATTTTCATTTAATGCAGACTGACACACTTAACCACAGGACACAAAGCAAACATGTTCTCACAACAGGACCACTGTTATTAACCATAACAGGAAGCACATTTTCATGAACAGGTTGAATATGTGTGGTGTATATGTCAGGACATTAAACTACCATATTATTAACTTTGCAAAAGTCAGATTCAAAATCTGAGAAAAATATCGAGATAGAATTTAAATGTTGAAGTCGCATAAAAAAATATAAAGGGTAACTTTAAAGGAAAAAAGTGAGAACACTGATCTTCACACACTCTGTGCTTGCTCGGAGGTTTAGGGGGTCTTTTTGCTGTAAAAAGAAGTTTTCTTCCCACGCACAATGGACGCTAATGTTTTTGTCACTTTTTATGGAATCAAACTCAAAGTAAGGTCAGTACTTCCACGCATTAAACGCTGCACGCTCATACTCTCTCCCGCACTCGATATATTATCCATTGTTGATCTGCACACAACTGTTGTCACGAACGTCGCACTCGTTTACGTCACTGTCATGAGACAATCTTGCAAAAAAATTATGGTTTTAGTAACGCAGTAACGCAGCGTGCTTACGGGAAAGTAACGGTGATCTAATTACCTTTATTGCAATAGTAATCCCTTACTTTACTCGTTACTTGAAAAAGTAATCGGATTACAGTTACTTCTAACGCATTACTGCCCATCTCTGGTGGCCACCTCGAGAGGAAGTGGAAGAGTGTCAGTCTTCAGATGTGGATGCGAAGAAAAGGCCTTCCGGAGACTAGAACAGTGACTAATGTTTTGGGACCTTTGTGAACTGTTGTTTAAATTCACTGTGAATAAATTCACTGCTGATCATTGGAAGCCTGTGTTTGAGTGCACCTTTTTAGGCCACCCTGACTGTAAATAGCCTTAAATGCTTTTATTTACTTCCTTATACCTTATTTTGGCACTTATCACTGTTTTCTATAGGGCTTTGGAGTTGACGTCACGCCGCAATGCATTGTGGGAGCGCAGCTCCATTTTCAGGGTCTACGAATCAAAACAAACACACTGTGTTGGAACGACGACGACAAGAAACATGCTTAAAAGCAGCTCAAAAGAAAACGGACGGTATAGAGACCGATTGCGTCCAGAGGCGAAGCGGCGGTACTTGAAAAAATGTAGAGTGCATCGCAAATCTGGACCCATTTGAAATACGGCAGTGGAGTAAAGACCCAGACGACTTACCGCCACTGTCCTACCCCGATATCTTCATGTATCTTGTTTGTGGAGTAAGCGCTTACACAGCGAACCAGTTTCGTAATTACAAGTCACTGGAGGCGCACATCCAATTTACAAATGGCTGGGTGCAAGATTTGGCTATTTTCAAGCCGCCAAACTCTGAGTACGTCGTCAAAGTAAGTCAGCTGGAGTGCATCGAGTGAAATAGCCATTTTCCACCCCCCACCATAATTAATGTTACACATTTATCATTTAACTGCTAAAATATCGTTATCATATTATATGCCCATAATTGTAAAGTACATGCAAATTAACACATTGATAATAGGGTAAATTATTAACGCCAATTTGTGTCCTTCCTGTCTCATTTCATTTATTGTCTTTACATCAACCAATCAAGTCACTCCATTCTATGTTTGATCGCAATTTCTATAACTTCCGAGACCACCAACGATGATATTATTCAGCTATAAAGTGTGATGTGAACATATTTAGAACTTACCGGAATGAAAATGTCGTGAGCACACCAGCTGATATCTGGAGACGTAACAGAACTTGATATCAGCTCGTCTCACGGCTGCTATCCAGGCTAGACGCCTTCGTTTGGTAATATCCGATACATGAGCTCCTTCATGTTGCTTCCAGGTTGGGAAAGCATAAAAAGACAATCCAAACTTATTCCCGTGCCGGTCGTAAGATCGAACATTGCAGCCGACAACACAGCAAGTACGAACCATGGCTATGCTTTCGCTCCTTACTTAGACCCCCAAAATGGCGGATCGGGCCAAAATCCTTTCCACGCCCACCCCCGTGACATCACGCTCCAAAGCCCTATTACCAACTTACTGTTTCAGTTTAGATGCTTTTATTTCGATGGGGCAATTTCCTGTAAAACTGTTGTTGGCGCAGTTTTTAGTGGCAGTCACGGGAGTTTGAAGTGTGATGGTTTAACTGAGACCATGGAGATTTCTTTTGTCATTAGCAGCGCCCTTGATAGAGGCACAAGGTATGTTCATGACATAAATAAGGAGATGTTTAGATGTTTTGTGTGACAGAGGCTAAATTTGTAACATTTTATGTTGAAGCTTACTTTATGTTGTAAGGTTTACGATTGTAAGAGTGTGGATTTTTTGCTTACACGCTGCTTCTGTGTATACATCCCCACGGTGAGATTGATGGTTTACTACCATTAAACCTTCAAAACGTCATCAGTAAAGTGTCATCCTTCATTCGGGGGGGTTCGCTACACTGATGCTGAATTGGATGACAATGAATAGACAGAAACTACTACCTCTGTTGACTCTGATTGGGTGTTGATGATCTGATCTTTTGGCATAACTGTACATGACATGAGTGATGATGTCATTGTCTTCAACTTGATCTGCAAAAAATGTAAAAAATAACATTAATTAAATATCTAAACAGAGATAACATTTAAGAAAGTTATTACTGTGATCATCATGAAGGTGAACTTTATTCTACTAAATAAACTCAAACATGAAAGATCAGGAAGTCTGAGTCTCACCATCAGGTTTCCTGTGAACACATCGTCTCACCAGTAACACCAGTAGAACCACAACACAGACTGATCCAACAAATGACAACACAGAGAGAACAGGAGGAAGGATGTTGGCGGTGGAACCAGGAAGAGAACTGGATATAGGTGGAGGTGTGGATATAGGTGGAGGTGTGGATGTAGGTGGAGGTGTGGTGGTGTGTTCCCCTAAAATAAAGCAAACACAGTCATTAAGTTGTCGTCACATTGTGAATGTTGAAAGCTGCAGAAACACAGACAGGTGAGTGTGTCACCTGTGACAGTGATCCAGCTGGATGGAGACTCTCCATGACCGCTGATGTCACACTTGTAGAGGCCTTCATCAGACCTGGAAACATGCTGGATGGTCATGTGACCTGTAGGCTGCTTCCTGATGAGGGAGCCATCTTTATAGAAAGCAGCTGGGAGGTTGGAGGGAGTGGTCTTTGTTTTACAGAGCAGAGTGACGTCATCTCCCTCCATCACAGGGAGGACAGGACTCTGCAGGATCACTGATCCACCTCAACACAGAGACAAACTACAGCATTTCATCCATTTACACACAGCTTCATCAACACTAACTCCACACACTCAGCTTACCAGTGACTGTCAGGTTAACCATGTTACTGATGGGACCCTCTCTGGACTCACACCAGTAAACTCCACTGTGCCATGGATAAATGTATCTGATGCTACATGAAGGACCGGCACCTTTTCCCCACCCGATTCCACACTGACTCTTCTGTTCTTTGCTTGTGTTTCTCCTCAGAGTCCATCCAGCAGAGCTGTCGTCCTCCTCACAGCTCAGAGACACAAAGTCTCCTTCAAAGAACTGAGAGCTGCTGGGACTCACAGTCAGACGAGCTGTGAGGGTTAAAAAGAAAAACTGATGATCTGTTAGACTTTACATTGTGAAACATGAACCCAATCAGGTCATATCAGTGAGCATTTCTCAGGTTTAAACTGTGAAAGAAGAAGGTTACTGACCTTGGTTTGTTGTGCAGCTCAGCAGTGAGATCAGAACTAAAGAGAAATGACACTCAGGTTGATTTGAGGTGAACATAAAGAACACAAACACAAACAGCTGACAAACACACAAACATCTCTCTGTTATATCTGCTCGTTTTCTGTTTGATGACAGCAACATGTCTCAGTAAAGTTTGTACATAAAAAGAATAAACACAAAAACATCAACATCCAGCTACTTAACCAATCATCAAACTTTGGCTCAACGTAGAGGGGAAGTGGGCACAGTATGAATGTCACAGGTCGTCAGTAAATGCAGAGTTAACACAGATAAATAAAAAAATACTTTGACTCAGCAATTTAAAATCCCAAAACCTTGAATGTCTCCTGAACTTGATTTAAGCACATTTTACACGACACTTAATGATTCCCAGCACTTAAAGGGACCATTGCTATTAGGTGCACTAACTGGGGACATACAGAAAAATATCCACTACATTTAAATAACCCAGTAAAGTCATGTGTCCACTGTGCAGCTGTGTTGATATAATGAGTGAATGATTTGATCTTTTCACTGCCTGCTGTGTTTCCTCGACTCCTGAGCAAAGATAAAGAGTCAGTTCAGACCTGCAGTTGGTCCTCGTGGTGTTTGAACTTGAATTCAGCCTGATTTGTTTTTCATGTCTTCTCCTCCATCATCAGTTATCAGGAGAGCAGACAGTCAAAGTACAAGAATTCAAACAAACACAGAGATTCTACTTACAGAGCAGACACAGCACAGATGTTTCCTTCATCGTCCTTCTCACTCATTTGAGCTTTTTTTCTCTCACTGACACCAAGTAAAGCCCGCCCTCTTCCTCTCAGTCTGTGGTTTTTATGCTCTTGGGTGGAAGTTGGGTTGTTTTTTTCAAATTAAACCTTTAAAATCCTGCAAGGCCTCTTGACCTCAAAATAATATGAATCAAAACCCTGTTGCTGCTTTAACATCATTTCTGGAAAAATCAGAGATATCAAACGTCCTCATTGAGCTGCAGTTTGGATAATGAACTAATTTATTTCCATTTAGTGGACATGACTCCTGTTCATTTAGAATAGAATAGAATAGAATAGAATAATCATTTAATTGTCCCACAAGGGGAAATTTGGTCTTAACAGCAGCCAGAAAGACACATATACAAACAAACAGTACACAGGACACAGAGCAGAAACATACACAATTTTTTCTTACATATTTACATCAAGGACAATTGTTACTATACTGTACAGTTATTAAATAAAATAAAATAAACTACAGATAAGAGGCAAACCCAGGTTGTAGTGCAAATCGGTTGATTAAATTATTGCACTTACAGCCCAGATGTAAACATCTATGATTGTTGGGAGTAGTTTTGATTGTACTGTCTGACAGCTGCAGGGAGGACGGACCTGCGGAAATGCTCCTTCATGCATCTAGGATTTGAGGAGGTGGATGATGTTTGCTGCATTCTGTATCTGGTGTCCATAGTCCGTCTTCTTAATAATCTCACTTAAGGGGTTCAGGCTTATGCAGAACAACAGGGGGCACAGAGATGGTAAATCCCACACTTGATGGTGACTTGTACTACTGGCTGTTTTGTTGTCCTTGTACAGTTTTAGGCATTCGAGGATCCAGGTGTGGAGCATCGAGTCATAAGCTTTTTTTGTAATCAAGCCACGTGTCACAGGGGGTTGCTCAGTCTGGTCTTGTAGTTTCGAGTGACTGTTCTGTTTACCAGTAGCTGCTCCATTGCTCCTCTTGTGTCTCTGCCAAATCCTTTCTGGGCCCTGCTCATGAATTGAATCATGTGCCTGTTCATCTTACCGCTGCCTGACAGTAGTTTCCATGTTGTGTTGAGGCAGGTTTTGGTTGGTAGCTGGATGGGACTGGTCTCTGACAGCACACTGATAGCACTCCATGAGTGTCTAGCAGCACAAATAACCCTGCTGCTAATTGTCCAGACATTCCTGATGCCTAAGGATGTCCAGAATCAGGAATGTCCTGCAATACTCTCCAGCCACTGAGTATTATAGGGTGCATCCTCCTCTATTCTCTTCCAGTATGGCTCCATCTCCTAGCTTGGTGGGGCTGTTCCCATGTTGTTCCCCTGCCACTGAGAGTACAGTGTGGATGTGGAGAACAGCTGGTTTATTCTCCTGGTTTCTGTCTCTGTGGTATACCTCTTGGCGACTGGCCAAGGCTGTGCGTAGCAGTTTCCAAGGCCTCGGGAATGGGCAACTTGCTGTACTTCTTCACACCTTTCTGCAGCTCTGATAGTTGGCTAACTCCCCTTCTACCTTGATCTTGGCCTCTAGTCTCCTTCTCCATGGAGGGCACTGCTCCTTGTGGCTGTTCATCCTGTAGCCAAGTATCTCACTGATCACTGCTGCCATGGTGTACATCAGCTGATTGGTTTCAGTGATGGTCACAGCATGTATTGTCAGTGATGCTTCATTCACATCATCTAGTAGACTTTCAGAGGGTACTTCATGTAGTCTGGGTAGTTTTATACAGAGGGTCCAGGTTTCCAGCTCAGCCATCATCTTCTCTTTCAGGTCAGCTGCTCTCATCTTCCACGCCTTCAACACATCAGGTGTTCTTGGGGTTTGGTACCCAATCTTGGAAGGTGGGATTGATGATATCTGAAAGAAAAGTGTAAAATCCTTCAAAATAAAAGTATTTCTCTACTGCTGAGTTGGATTATGCTATATGACCAGTTTATGTTCCAGCTTGCTGTGTGGCCTCCTGCACTTTTGGGCCTCATGTGGAGCCACTGTGAATAGATGCAGACTGACACAGTGGGCCCAGTAGTGATGTGAAAAGCAGGACACATACGTTACTCATACTGTGGGCTCCAGATGTGCCCCAGTGAGGAGCCCCCATTGTGGGCTGTGTGCCGCCCACACTAAGCAAACAGGTTTGCATTGAGGCCGCACCCACAGTATACAAATCCAGAGAGCAGCTGTCTGTCATTGAAGTTTCTATTCAGAGCTTTCAGCCGAAGAGGAAGAACTCTGTTCTCTGTTTGACCCACTTCCTGTTTTACACTGAAATAACTCCACCACATTACCTGGAAGGCTGAGTGAAGATGCTGAGCTCCTCCACACGTCACTTCAATGATACCTTTGTTTTATAATTAAATGATTTATTCATTCATGTATAAGGTTTTGGTTTGTAGCATAATGAGAACACAGGTGTTCACGCTTGTTCTACATACAGCTGTGACGGTTCTTTTGACCAGCGTTTTGAGTTTTCTTGTGTTTTGGTGTCTAATTTATTATTATTATTATTATTATTATTATTATTATTGTTCTTGTAGTTTACTGTTTAATTCTGAGTTCATTGTTATTACCTCTCTGAGTTTACTTGTGATCAGTTTAGCTCCTTGGTAGGTTCCTCTTGTGTCTTTGTCCTCTGTGTCGATCTGTGTGTCTGTTTATGTGTGTTTGCGTCTTGTTTCCCTCCTTGAGTTTCATTCTGTTTTCCACACCTATCATGTTTATCTATGTTCCCCCAGCAAGTCTCTCTCCCTCTCGCCCTCCTTTGTCCTCATAGAGGTCTCTGGGTTCTGTCCCTTGCCTGTTCCCGTGTCCCTCTTCTCATGTTCCACCCAGTCTCCCCAGTTGTTCGTATGTTTCATGTCTGCATGTTCCATGTCTGGTTGTCACAGTCTACATCTCACAATGTTTCCTGTTTTAGTTTGACAGTCTGTGTCCTGGGTTGGTGTTTTCAGTTTGCTTTCCTCCCTGTCTCATCCCAGCTTCTGTTTCCTCGTCCTTCCTAATGTATTTAAACCCTCTGTTTTCCTCTTCCCAGCGTTGTGTCCTCCCTCATGCAGTGAGTTCCTCCTTGTGTTTAGTTTTGTGTTTCTCAGAGATTTCCTTACTTAATCCTTAATCTTAAATGTTTGGTGATTCAGTAATAAAGCTGCATTTAAGTTCAGTTTCATCTGCCAGTCTACAGTCTTTGGGTCCAATCCTGCCTGCTGCACACAGCTGGTTTACGACACTAACAGGCACACACCTCCCTCTAGTGGTCACATTAAGTTCAAACATAGAAAAAGTGTTGTACACCTGTAACATAGTCGCTGGGGAGACTGTTATAGGGGAGCTCTGGCCCAGATGCCTCATTATCAATGGCATCATTATGTGCAGCATCTTTATGGATTTATTTCCTTTTCTGGTTTAAATGATTGTTTATGCTCTTGAACTGTGGACACAGAGTCAGAATCCAGTGAGATAACTGTGTCATCATCACAATACTTCTGCAAGGATTATTGATTTATTCAACTTTTATTTAAACAGGAAGTTAAACACTCTTTCTTGCGTGTGTCCTTGGCCAACTGAGTCAGCTTTAATCTGCTATCTTTTCAACAGCAGATTCCCACAGTGCCCAGTAGCACTGACTCCAATGGTGATGAAGTGTTTAGAGAGATTGGTAAGAGATCACGTCACTCCTTCACTTCCTGTCACCATTGACCCACTTCAGTTTGCATACCAGACTAATCGTTCCACAGACGACGTCATATCTCACCTGCTCCACACATTGAGTGGCTCACCCCGAGACACCGAGACACTGGCAGAGGGGATCAAGAGTGACATACCTCTGCTGACTACAGGTATTTTCAACACCTCTGTGGTGGAACACATGGAGAAAGAGGAGCAGCAGATTCAGTGTAAAACCTCGACGTGATGACCGACGTCGCTGGATGATCTTCAGAACAAAGGTCCAAATAAAGAGAATGAGAGTTTCTCCTCACGTGTCTCCTCATGGTTTATGATATAAATCTGCTAATTCTCATTAGACATATAAATCAGAAAAGCAAACTTAACGGCCTCAGCATGTCTGTCATCAGTCTCTGTGTGACAGCAGGCCTGATCCCTCACAGTGAAACCATCTCTCACCCTGGAGTTAAAGGAGCTTTCTCATGAATACTGGGCGACTTTCCAGCCAGCTCTGTAATTTCATCATCACATTTATGCCATAATTTAGCTCAACCGATCAGATTAAAAGCGTTGTTGTTTTTTTAAATAACAGTAATTTTGTAATACTGAAACTTTTAGTCCACCATCATGTTTTGACTTACAAGAGTTTTAAATCATTTCTTTTTTAAATTTTCTATATCATATAAAATCAAAGTATATCAAACTTTAACAGAACAAACAGATCAGCCAAAGTCCATTTAAGGACAGATCTCTCTCAGCAACCACACTTACCTTTTTTTTTTATTTCAGGGACAAAATTTTAAAATGTTGGCAGATTTTTTTAATTTAATTTTCTCAAACATTTACTCTCAAATATTTATGTTTCTTTCTAACAGGGATGCAAGGAGTTTGTGAGTCTTTGGGAGGGAAAAACAGGATTTATTCAGATTCATTTTCAGCCCTTAAACTAAGTCCTGCACACAAACTATCACATATGAAACCCGAGTAAGTAAATTAGTACGTACGGTTTATGTGCTAAGAGCCTTTCAGACCAGCGGTGCGCAGTCTAACGTCTCTCTCTCTCTGACTCTGAAGGGTGGAGTTAAGAAATGTCTGCTGTCAGTGTCTCGCTCGGCTCAACTTTGCTGTTTTTCAGCGTCTTCGTGTTCGTCTCTGCAGGTGAGATTTACTGTTAGAAACTAACATAATGCCTTTCTGAGAAAAGGAGGAGTAAAGTAGACTGTCTGTGTGTGGAGGAGACACAAGGCTGGGTGGAGTTTGTGTGGAGTTAACATCTGTAATCCAGCTGTGACAGAGACAAAGAAGTGTAACGTGTGTCAGGAGTCAGTATGCAGCTACAAAGCTTTTTGTTCAGTGTACACAAACAGCTGTAACTCCATAAAGGCAGCATGCAGAGACTCACAGTGTCTTATAATGAGAGGCTGCTTTCTCTCACACATTATGTTCACTTATTATCAGCACATGTTGTTGTTCTGTGGAAGCTAACATCTTGTAGTTTCTCACTCTTTGCATGTTTAGCATGAGGCTAAAATGACCTTCGCCTGGTTCTGGGAAGTGATATCAACAACATGTCTGTCCCATCTATTTACTCTGATAATGGAAATCAGGATAATCAGTCAGGCAATGAAAAAATGGTGATTGATTCTGTTCTGTTTAAGACTAAATACAAAAACAGGATTTAAACTTAGTTTATGTACAAATTTAACATGAGCTCCACAAGTGAAGTGCAGGCATCTTGTTTTCAACCAGATATTAACTCTTATAAAACATTATTGGTTCATAGATTTTTTTTTATGCATCAAGATCTCTAATCTGGATTTAATCTGATCTGGAGCAGGTGCATTAGTTACCATGGCAATGCACTGTTATAAGACGTGAACCAACTTCCTAGCACAGAAAACCTCGAACCCAAAGCTGCTTTATAGTTCAGGCCTCTGCTGGGCTTTAAGACAATAACATTAATTAAATTAATCCAAATGTTAAAAGACATAAACAAATATTTAAAGTAAATAATTCTGCTTATAATTGCATGTTGACCTTTAACCTCTCTGCTCTGTGTTGTTTCCTCTTTCAGTCCAGATAAACATCACAGCCGAGTCTGGACAGGACGTCGCGCTTCCATGTCGAGTTACCAATAAGATCACAGCTGTAGAGTGGAGCAGAGCTGGCCTGGGACAGAAAAATGTCTTTTTGTACCAGGATGGGCGTTTTGTTCCAAACAACCAGCATCCATCATATAAGAACCGAGTGGCTCTCAGAGGGATGAAGGATGGAGACGCGTCTTTGATTGTGAAGAAAGCGACCACTGCTGACTCTGGAACATACAAGTGTCTTTTTAAAATAGCAGAAACACGTTCATGGAAAAACATCACCATCAATCTGAGAATTCCTCCAGGTGAGTGAGTAACTCTAATTTTTCTGTAAAACTTCATTCAGTGGTTTTTAGTAAGGTACAGCTTCCTCTATCCCCCAGCAGAGAATCTATATCTCACTGAAAACATGCTGGAAAGTGAAAATGTTACACTTCATTTAAACTTTCCTATTTTGGTCACCTAACAGTGGTTGGGGGACACACAAACATTGTAAGTGCTTTACAGTGGGAAAGATGTAATAATGGTAATCACTGTATAGTGGCCGGGAATAACACTCACTGATTCGTCTGTGAAGGTTCTCAGTCATCCAGGTCATCGTAGTCTAAGGAGCTTAAACAACTTAAACAAGTCCTGACGCTTTTCTTTCCAAGCTCCTTAGACCACTCACTGATTCCTAGTTTTCAGGAGGAAAGAAATACAAACCAAAGATTGAATGTAAGCACTGCCCTTTTTCCCTAAAACATTAGAACAAGTGTTCAACACTGAGTAGTTGTGCCTGCTGGTCCACATGGTGTAGCTTGCCCACTGCAGCCCCACCATTCCAGGGTCTACATGCAAAGGGGATAATAGGACAAGCACAACTGGAACAGGATCAGGTGCAACTGGGACAGATGGTTGAGAAAAACTGGGGTCATCACCACATGCAGTGGAGAACAGGCTGTGTAGACCCAGATTGCGGTCGGCCGAATCTTCCTCAAAGGCTTATGGGGGGACCTCTGTTGATCTCCAGTGTTGAGCTTGGTCCAGGACCAACATGTTGTTCGGCCCTGGTGTGTTTTAGTATGAATTACATACAGTATCTCTGTTTTTTTGGCCCAGACGTGACACCTCACACCTGTTTCTCACCTGCAGATCGATCAGGACCGGGTGGAACTGGATCTATTGGAGTGATAGTTGGCCTGATAGTTGCAGGTGTGGCTGTTGCTGCTGGTTTATCGTTCTGCAGAAAACAAAAGCCACAGAGTCCGGATTCCTTCCAGCCTCCCGATGATCAGGACTAGACTGTCTGCTAAACTCTAAACCGAGTCTTCAGCTGGTGCTCTAAACTCTCAGTGCTGACACCAAACATGATGAAATGCAGATAATCAATGTCATCATCATCACACTTGACAGCAGAACAGCGACTCAGATGATATAAACAGACAAAGTTTAAAGTTATACTTTTGTTTCCTTTGATAATAGTTAATCATGCTTAATTCTTATGATGTTATCAAGATTAAATCTGATCAACATGATGAATGAGAAAACATCCTAACATCACCAGTCATCCTGTTGAACCTCAGCTCTGTATTTCAATATTATATTAAACAACACTTCCTGACTTTTCTACTCTGTGTGTCCTGTTGAATGTTTTGGGCTAACTGTGGCTCAGAGGTTGAGCTGGTTGTCCACACAAATTTCAGCACTTGTCCCAAAATTTCATCTTGAGAATTGATGACAGTGTCATAAATTGCTGGAACAAGGTAAAAAACTTGGGCGTGTGGTTTGACATGGTGCTCTCTTTTGAGTCTCATGTAAAAGAGATAACAAAAACCGCCTTTTATCATTTGAGGAACATAGCCAGAATCAGACAAGTTTTGTCAAGCGATACTGCAGAGGTTCTTGTCCATGCTTTTGTGTCCTCACGTATTGATTATTGTAATGCTGGGCTACCAAAGAAAAGTTTTAGAGGTCTACAGATGGTGAAAAATGCAGCTGCTCGCATTTTAACAAGAACTGGGAAATTTGAGCACATTAACCCTGTATTGAGCTCTCTGCATTGGCTACCTTGTCAGGTTCGAGTAGATTTTAAGGTCCTGCTACTCACCTAGGCTTTAAACGGACTGGCACCTTCATAACTCTCCGATCTTTTACATCTTTACGTTCCATCCCGTGCTCTCCGATCTCAGGACTCTGGCCTTCTAAAGGTTCCTAGAGCCAGAAAAAAGACAATTGGAGAGCGTGCTTTTTCTTTTTGTGCCCTGTTTCTGTGGAACAACCTCCCTCAAGATATTAGGCAGGCATGCTCTGTGGAGGTTTTTAAAACTAAGCTGAAGACACATTTGTTCACCCTATCCTACATGTCTTAATTCTATGGCTTTTAGTTTTTAAATTTTTTACTGTTTTTGACTTGTATTGTGTCTTTTACCTGTATTGCTATGTATTGCTTTTATTTTTTTTTAAATCTTTTTAGTTTCAAATAGTTGTACAGCACTTTGTTCGAAAGCGCTTTATAAATAAAGTTATTATTATTATTAATTGAAAGGTTGGTGGTTTGACTCGAATGTTCCAGTCTGCACTCTGAGAAGTCTTTGGGAAAGATACAAACATCAAGCTGCTCCACACAGAAAACACTTGGGTGTGGAAATTAGTAGTGATGTGACGTTCTGTATCGAGGCTTCGGAGCGTGTGTCGAGTAATGGAGGGGGCGATTCCGCGAAGCGCGTATCGAGGCTTGCTTCATTTATGGGAGGAGCTGAAAATGATGACGACCGAAGCCTCGCTGCCCGGCTGTACCACGTGACTGGTTGATGAAGTGGTTCGAACTTTGCCGCGAGATATGACAGCGATATAAACCTGTTGCGGCTACTCCAACCAATGGCCGCGGCAGGCTAAACATGAGGACACCTGATGACGCGCAACAATTAACGCACAAAACACTTCTGTATCATTTGCTTCTTTATTTACACATGCCACTGTCCAAACTACAAATCAGCACATGGGAACAACTATCAAACAAACGCACAGACTGCACAAGCAAATAACTGCAACTTACGAATAAATGCACTAGCTACTATGTCAAAATTACAAACTGGTCTATGGCAGCAATTAATGCATAAATATACAAACACCATCAAGTTACAGTCAAATATATCAAATCATTCAAATTGTGCTCAAGTTGCGATATGTTGTGATATGTTGCGGTCAACAGAAAGTTTTTGCCTCGTGCTCACCCTACCTTCTGCTCATCACATCAGGTGCTGTGTACAAGTGAGTGCAACCACATTTACCTTATACCACACCCATGAGACACGCCCCACACCCATGCACCAATACAGTGAGTCTATTTAAACTAACCCACTTAGTCAGACGGAAACAACTCATATGGCTCCTACAAAACCCCTCAGACTTCATTCAAAAATGTGGGTGTTTGATGGAGAGTTGTGGTTAGTGAGAGTTTGGAGACCGTTTGGAGGTTTATGAGAGTGAGGAGAGAAAGTCAGGAGAGAATGGAGCCAGCTAAGCTTCCTCCCAACAAGGTATGTAAATTTCTACAGAAGATGTATTTTCATGATACTGATGGTGCAATAAAACCTATGTTAAGCTGTCTGTACCTTTGTACAAGGTGAAGTGTTTGCTATGTGCCAGGGAGCTGGGATATAACAACAACACCTCATCCATGCTTAGGCACTACAGAGCTTTGCATGGGAATAAGGGGAACACCGATTGTGGAGCAAGACCAGGTGAGCCATCAAATGCAATGATAATATAGCATGCAGTAATGTTACTAAATGATATAACAATATTATACAGCTATTATAAGTTACGTGTGTGATATTTATATTTGTGCTTTGTCTTTATTGTCTTTCCTCAGGAGAACAATCTCAAATAGATGATGACCTGGTTAGCATGGTGATTGAGGACTCACAGCCATTTAGCATTGTGGAGGACAAAGGATTTAAAAGATTTGTTAAATCATTAAATCCTAGCTATGTTCTCCCCACTAAAGGTTATAAAAGCAGTGAAAATTTAGTTTTTACAGAGTAAAATGTGAACAGGCAGGACTGAGGCTCAAAGCCTCAGTGTGTAGCTGTCCATACCTCAACGTTACAAAAGCACAACTACTGTCCACACCCCAACCACACCTCACCTCACAGTAAATGATCATTTCCATTTCAAGCATTTCCAAATGATCATTTTCCATACTGCCACTATAAATATACAAAGTATACTGCCATCACTACAATATAGATGTTTTACACACTCCTTTTGTTGTTGACATTTACAGGCTGTGTGCAAAATGCCACACTCTTCAAATTCATGCCAGCTATTATTTTTACGTCCAGTAGGTGTCGTGCTAGAGCAAATGAAGCTTCAAGAAGCTTTGCGTTGGGGTGAACCAATTGGATGGAAAGCTTCAGTGCTTCATGAAGCTTCATCTGCCCATCACTAGAAATTAGTGATGGTGAGATGAAGCCTCGTGATGAACTGAAGCTTTCCATCCAACTGGTCGACTCATGGTTCGAAGCATTGTGATGATTCATTTGCTCTACTGCTCCATCAAGTGGACAATTCAAGTGAAACGGGCTCAATGATTATAATGATGTGATGTGTAAACCGCTAAACTGAATAAATAAATTGTTTTTCATGGTTATTTATCCCGAATATTGTCTCAGTATGTCTGATACAAAAGAGAAAGTGGAAACTATCAGGACAGCGTTTTTGGGATGATTGTGTAACTGTGTAATCATGCTTATGTACATCTGGATAATGACACAAACTAGTGTGTGGAGCTTCAAGTTGAATGAATAAATAAATTACTTTTGTTCATGACATCAATAACTAAACTTTAAATATTAGTTATATTTAATATTATATTAATGTTTGTGTATAATACATTGGCAGCTTAACACAGGAATGTACATGGAAACAAAAAGGGAGGGAGTTGTGATGTGAATGTGCTTGTGACTTTATAACAGTGCTCATGACACTAGGGAAAAGTTTTCATTTGTTTTTATTCAAAAATAGCAGCTTTTCCACAGTGCTGGGCTTAAGACGGTTCCTCTTTTTTGAGAGGATTTCTCCTGCTTTTGAAAATACCCTCTCACAGGGCACAGATGAAGCAGGGGTTGCAAGAAAAACCACAGCAAGGTTATACAAGTTTGGATAAAGAAATTTGTGTCCAGCCCAGTACTCCAGCGGATTCTCCAGTTTGCCGATATTTGGTTCATGGAGGTATTTCTGTACTTCAGCTGTTGCATCAGCAGTAGCATTTGGGGTCTTTGTCTCCAGAACAGTGGTTTCCAAACGATGCCACAGTTTGCTACCTAAAACAAACAGAATGTAAGTAACTAAATACAATATAATAATCGAAATGTGCTCATATACCTTGAGTCACAGGCTGAGAAGCTTTTGATGATGAGGCTGCTGCTGCTGAGGCTGCTGATGAGAAGGCCAAGTGCCAAAAAAATAGCAGCACATTCAAAAATAAGTCTCTTCTCAGCATCCATTGCTTTATTTGGGCTAAAGAAGCCTATTTTTTTTTACCTTGGATCCAGCAATGTTGCCAGTGACATGATGCTCATTGACTGCAATGTGTAGAGCTTCTCCTTTAATTGTCTCCTTAGACACTCAACCATGGTGGAGCTCTCTGGAGTTAGGACAACTCCCATTTCCTCTTCATGTAGTGAATGGTGCAACATTGTTAGAAGTGGAATTACTTTGGATCCAGACACTCGCTTTTCCTCTGACAGCTCAGTGGTGGCATCATTAAATGGGGAGAGTATTTTAAGCCATTCTGCCATAAGGTCATACTGTTCAGAGGATAGTGGGCAAATATCAGTGTGCAGGCCAGCTAACGATGCTCCAATAGCTTCCCTGAGTTCATGAACACGTTGAAGCATTTGGAATGCGCTGTTCCAACGTGTATCCACCTCTTGAATTTGCTCTTCATTTGCTCCTGCACCTCTGTCAGCCTCTCCTAGAAAAACAGCCAACAAAACAAAACTGATTCATTCAAGCTGTGTTACTGCAGCAGCACCTTAAAGCAGTAGTGAAATAATGGAACAAACCTTAGCAGTTGTACTGCTCTTGAAATATCCCACTATCCTCCTACAGGTAGTCTGGATTTCAGACAGCATGGTGTGTTGATCAAGAGCTTTTTTGACCATTAGGTTTAATGTATGTGCCACACAATTACTGTGATGCAAACAAAGCTCCTTAGCACAGGCACCCATGTTTGCTGCTCCATCAGTCACATAACATGTAACTTTGTCTGTAATGCCCCACTCTGACATGAGCGCTGCTGTTACTCGTGACAAACTGATAGCAGTGCTTGAGGGAAGTGCTGAACACCTAACACTACAGAATGCAATGCAGTGTTAGAATCGATGAAATGGCAGGTGACAGCTAGGTAAGCCTCTGTGTTAATGGAGGTCCACAAATCAGATGTCAGACTAATTGCAGAAGTCTTTGCCACAGTCAGTTTTTCTGTTTGTTTGACTCTTTGTATGTTTGGACCACCATAGCGTTCAAATCCTAAACAAAAGAAAGTGCTGCTCTTAATATGGAAATATGGGCAAAATGGAAACTTGCTTCATATTTTAAGATACACACCTGCCTTGTGGGGAGAACATAGTTAGGGTTCAAAACTTTAACAAGCTTTCTAAACACACTGTCCTCCACAATAGTGAAGGGCTGGGAATCTTCTATCGCCATGTTGACCAAGGCCTCATCCACATCATTCCTCTCCCCTGATACAACAAAAAAACATTAAGAAATTACATATATCAGTAAATGCAGCCCAAATATTAATGAATTACATGGGAATATAAATGTATGTCACTGCATACGTAATCAAAGTGAGCCTCGATACATGCTTCACAAAAACGCCCCCGAGATTACCCGAAGCAGGATTCGAAGCTTCGGCACAAAGGACACATCACTAGTGGAAATGGGTGAATGAGTCTCACTATATAAGAACCAGCAAAATTAGGTCTTTCATAAGCATACAGTTTTATACTTTTTTTCAATCAAAACAGATGATTTAGAAAATACTGCAGTGGGTTTCAATGGTAATGAATGGAGGTCAGCCGATTCAACAATGAGACACCCCTGATGTGTTTTAGTATGAATCACATACAGTATCTGTGTTTTTTGGCCCACACAGGGCTCATCTGTGTTTCCTTCGTGTGGAGTGACTTCAGCGCCACGTCTGTGCCACAGAACATTTGGCCGTGTTGTAACTGAGCTGTAAAGATCAAAACCAGCCCTGCAACACATTTTTTCAGTAAATGCAACTTGTAGTAAATTGCAAGCTGCCAATTATAGCAAATTGTTTTTGTACGATTTAAAAAAATGTCAATGTAATTTATTACTGTTGTTTTGAGAAAAATAGGACAAATGTGGACAAAGATTCTAGCTACGTCCCAAATCCCAGAGGACGGGGCCTTCTCGGTTTGCGTCGACCATGTCCTCTAAAGACCGAGAAGGCTGGAAGTGCGAGGCTGCAAAATGGGACGGTCTAGCCTTCAGAATTGTGTCACCAGCTGTCTCGATGGAGTTTAATAAACTCAGCCGTCTGCTCCTCGCTTGCTAAAATATAACAGGACACTGGAGTACGTTCTCTACCATCTTACACTTCTGTTTAATCAGTTTTCTGTTTGAAGTTTATTCAGCTGTGAAAACTATAACTTTAATCTCAGCAAAACCAACGTACTCAGGAACAAATAAAACACTGGAAATAGCCAAACAATAAAAATTTTAAGTTATCTAAGTGACTTATATATTATGATAACCTGGGTAACAAAACACCACGGGGATCTGAAAACAATGTGCCCTCAATGTGTTCTCTTCTAGCTATCGAGCTGGTGGGTAACAGACGTCTCTGAAAACGTCGAAGCAGATATTTGAAGTTTACACAGCTACATTGTCGTGTGAAAATATCTTCAAAGTTTCCCATATGGAAAAGATATATATAAATCTTATAAAGTTTATGTCTTGTGTGAAACTTGTATAAAAAGCATACAAGAGTGAAAACACATATAAGATCCCTTGAAAAATTATATAATGAAACTTGTATGTTTTGGATACTTACTAAAACAATATATGAAAGTGGCCACTTTCATGAGTAAATCATATATGTTTTTACTATTTCTTTTCCATATGGGTAAGTACATGGAGGCAGGACCTCACAGCTGAAGCATACTCCATAATGTGTTGTTCATTATTATATGTAACAGTATTTTTCAATTATTGTGTTTACCACCATCAAGAAGTCACAAATAAAGAAAGACCACACCATGGTGCATGTTTCAACAAGGAAAGTTTACTGTTCAAAATAATTGATTACACAAATAAACATTTTTCAGCTAAATAAATAAATAAATACACGTTTAAAGCAACACAGCAGTGGCCCAATATCAGACAGAATCCCACTCTGTACAGTGAGCAATCATTATGAAGCAGTTTGTTTTATTTTGTGGATTCAAGCTGTTCTTCATATTTTTGGCCACCAGATGTCACCAGAGAGTAGTGATGTGACGTTCTGTACCGAGGCTTTGGAGCGTGTGTCGAGTAATGGAGGGGGCGTTTCTGCGAAGCGCGTATCGAGGCTTGCTTCATTTATGGGAGGAGCTGAAAATGATGACGTCCGAAGCCTCGCTGCCCGGCTGTACCACGTGACTGGTTGACGAAGTGGTTCGAACTTTGCCGCGAGATATGACAGCGATATAAACCCCTCAGACCCCATTCAAAATGTGGGCGTTTGATGTAGAGTTGCGGTTAGTGAGAGTTAGAGACAGTTTGGGAAAAAAAAAAGAAATCGCCTACGACCTGCCACAGTGGAGAAACTGTTTTTTTTTTTTAAATAAAAACCAATGATGTGTCCCCTAAACACTAATCACTGTCCTTACCTCAATGTTACAAAAGCACAACCAATGTCCTCACCTCACAGTAAATGATCATTTCCATTTTAGGCGTTTCCAAATGATCATTTTCCATACTACCAGTATAAATATACACAGTATACTGCCATCACTACAATATAGATGTTTTACACACTCCTTTTGTTGTTGACATTTACAGGCTGTGTGCAAAATGTCACACTCTTCAAATTCATGCCAGCTATTATTTTTACGTCCAGTAGGTGTCGTGCTAGAGCAAATGAAGCTTCAAGAAGCTTTGCACTGGAGTGAACCAATTGGATGAAAAGCTTCAGTGCTTCATGGGGCTTCATCTGCCCATCACTACCAGAGAGGACTGTGTTGAAAAGCTTCGGGTAATGAGCAGTTTTTCAATACAAGCTTCAGAAAGCTTCATTTAGCCATTACTACTTTAAGGAGTGAAGATTGGACCCAAAATGCAGACACGAATGAAACAAAACTTGATATAAACAAAGTGAGCCTTTTAATACGGCTGATGGAAGAATACTAAGGCAAGGAAAGATTAGCCTAAACAAACAACCTAAACTGGCGAAATTAAAAATACAAAGTTACCTGGGACATGGCAAAAAATTCCAGGCGCCAAAGAATAAACAGAAACACACCGACTAAATACACACAGGAAGCTAATGAGGGAAGTGGGAACACATGGGGAAACAGCTGAAACGAATGAACATAACGGTGTCACAGAAGAAGTGTAACACCAAACTCAATGAACACAGAAACACAGGACCCCTTCAAAATAAAACAGGAAACATAAGGAGACACAGCCATGACAACATGAGCTTGACAACATAAGACAAACAGACATGAACCACATGAAGGCCAAGGGAGATTTAACACAGGGGTAGGAAGACACAAGGGTAATCTAATAAACAAATGAACGAAAACCCAGAGAACTTAACCATAAACATCAAAATAAACTAAAACTCAAAATGCTGGGTCAAAAGACCCAGGATTGTGACAGGCAGAGCTGGACCTTGCTCCCTGCCTCTGGCCTCGCCTACAATGCTCACCTGTGACCATTTACATATTCACCCGCTGGCTTCTCTTCCCTCTCACACTACTTAAGACCGCAGGAGAGTCTGCTCCTTCGCTGGATCATTGTGCTAACTACCATCAGTGTAGTTCCGGCTCGCCTAGTGATTCCTTGTGGTTTCCTAGTGTTTTCTCCTAACGACTTTCTCTTCTCCTTGTACAACGGAGCAGATAGGCAAACCTATCTGCTCTCTGATTGGATATTGTGGTTTACGAGGTTAAAAAACTCAGTTCACAACTACACAAAATGCCACAATTGTGGGTATGTGGGCTCAAACCACAATTTGAGCCCACAAAGGGAGGTTTAATGAAGCTAGTTTGGATGTGAATTATCATGTGCAATGCTCCAGTTTTACCACATGGGGGCAGTGCTGTTACACACTCAGACTGCAGGACATGACAACAGTGTTGGAGTGTGAAAGTAAAGCAGCTTTTCTCTCAGTGTATGCAGAGGGATTTCTAATGACATCAAACTGTTTGTGTGTCTGTTGTCACAGCAGCAGCCATCAGTGACAGCAGCACACAAAAGCAACACAACAGCAGGTTCAGATACTCAGAGGAACAATTCATTTCAATGTCTGACCAGTTTGTAGTTTGTGTTTGAGTTCAGTTTAAAAAGTTTAAAATACTGATCACAAGTTTCAAACAAACAACATATAAGAACATAAGATGGAAACAAACAGAGTGAAACAGAGTTTGTTTCCTTCCTGGTTTTCGTATGTTTGTCACACTTAAATGTTTCAGATCAAACACATTTAAATATTAAACAAAGAAAACACAAACTGAAGTTTGTAAATGAAGATGTTTGTTATTAAGGGAACAAATCCAAAGCTACATCATCCTGATCTGAAACATTTAATAAGTGTGACAAACATACAAAGAGCAGGAAATGAGTTTGAGCAGCTGTAATCAAACTGTCAACCTTCACACTTTTTACTAAAACCTTTAATTCTCCACTAACATCACTTTGTATCCACGGTCACTCTAATGGACCCTAGAAAATAAGATAAAACACATTCAAAGACTATTTTGTGTTGAGAAGAAGTTTCTGGCTCTTATTATATTTTCTAAAGGAGGCAAACAGCAAACAGGACTCTCCAGCTGCCCACCTGTGTGTACACCTGTGTGGATCAGCATGCTTGCATTCCAAAGGTTTCTCCATGTAATGATCTGATAGGGAGTGTGGGGAGCCACAGCCCTGTCCTTTATGGTATGAAGCAGGTATGGAGGAGATCCAAGCCCCAGACATCCAGAGGCCCCAGAGTGCGAGGACCCGAGGAGGACCACCAAAAGGAGGCAACCGTGCCACCCTCCTGGGAAGAGCTGAGCCGAGCCCCAAACGAGAGGTCACCCAGCAGCTACGGAGCAGAGGCCAGAGGGGGTTGCAGTGACGTGCCCGCGGGCTCTGCCGGCAGCCAGCTGTGCCAGAGAGGACCGAGCTTCAGGCCCAGAGGCCTGAGGGCACCCCACCCTCCGGAAGGGGCCCAGCCGGCCCACAGGCGCCAGACCCCGCCAATCCGCTAACCCATCAGGAGTGAGTCAGTACATACATGAGCGCCCAGCCCCAGGAACCAAGAACCACCAACACACCAACGTCTGAGGGCATCGGCCACTGGCAGGGAGTGTGGTGAGTGGATATACCTCCAAGAGCCTGAGATGTTCCCAGAGAGGTTGAGTCTAAGACCCAACCTGACATATAGACAAGGACATACAGGCGCATGCAGACACAAACGTGCATTCACACCCCCTATGCACACAAACAAATACTCGGCACTCACCCAAACAAACACAAATTCACACTCCCCAAACATACTCTATATCCCAGGTCCAGGTACCCCCGCCCCCAGAGGGGCAAACCGTTCCTAGACCCAGGAGATGTAACCCTTCTCTCTTGGGTGGAGGCAAGCGGATCACCTCCTTATCTGCAGTAGCAGGGAGGCCCCGCATCCCAGACTCCCAGCCCCAACGGTTAAATGAACAGGGGTGAGTGAAGACTCCAAACCTCCCTCCGCCCGCTCATATGTAGTGTTGCTGTGTGCTGTTCTAAAGTGCATTTAAAACATAGGAGAGCATGGTTCCTGCTTCCTCTCAGAGAGCAGCACGACTCCTCCCGAAAACCCTCAGTGTCTAAATGCATTTAAAATTTAGGGTAGGGCAACAGCGCCTGAGGTGGGTTGGAGTACACCGACCATCCTCTCGATGCTGTAAAACATGCCCACCCCCAAGGCCCTATATGTATGTGTTATGTGAGAGTGTGAGTAATGTGGATGTCTAGGTTGCAGAATAAAATTGAGGCACAGGCGGCCAGAAGGGGACAGAGGGGGAGTGCCTCCCCTGCACCCTGGTGACAACCTGCACCCCAAGCCCTGCGTGTGTGGGTGGGTGTGGTGGAGTGGGAAAAGGTAGGCAGCTGAGGATGGGGAGGGAAGAAAGGAAAGGGTAAGCGGCCCCTCCCTGGGGCCAGCTCCCCCACTGACCCCAGTAGACACCCCCGTACTCTGCAACCCACCAGGGAAAGGGGGCCCAGGCCCATCTGGACCGGGGCCCGCAGCAGCAGCACCGCCCAGCCCCACAGAGTGCGGGGCAGCCCACCCGACCCCACCACAGAGAAAACTGCACCCACCCGATCATCCAATCATCTCCCAGACTACACAAAACAATGGACACCCTGGTTGAGTTCATTCACCACCTCTCCTATATCTCTCCCCACCTGCAGAGTGAGCTCCTGTAGAGAGGAGACTTCCTGCAAAGATGTAACAACCTCCCCATCAGTTAGAGAGCTCCCTTGTTGGGCCGATGCACCAGAGGTCCCCTGCACTGGGGCTTATTAAGCCTTTTCATTGTGTAGCTTGGTCTTTTAAATAACAGAAATTGATTGTTGTTGCTTATGAACACTGACATATGAATCATTCAAGCAAAAAAAGTCTTACAACCAGCAAATAACCCATTTATTTATAATTCTTTTTCTGAGAATTTATACAGTTCAGGTTTGCTGTGCATTGTGCCAAGATTAGATGACCTAATTATACTTTTCAATTGGATATGGCAAAGCAGAAATATATGTGATTTTAGCTGAGACCACAATATCATCACAATCCAGACTTGAAGAGACATTGTTGTGAACTGGTCTGTTCAGAAGAAAACCCCCCACACTGATATGATTTGAGAATAGCCTTTGTGTATCAAGAACTACAGCAAAAAGGACAAATGCTACATTGTTTACATCTTCGAGCTATTCAAATATGATTTGTGGTACAGCAGCAATCACATAGTACATCAAATAAACTTTCTCTTACACGTAAATCTCCAGATGTTAACTGTCCCTTCTGACTTAAGATAATCACAGTAACACAATCCAGCATTAACTATTTGTAAATACTTATTAACAATGTGAAGTTCCCCACCTCTCTGGGGACATCTTAGGCCCTCCAAGGTTTGGAGGCCTATCTCCACCCACCACCACTTCCCCTGCGGTGGCGGACTCCCTCAGGTGTCGGTGTGTTGGTGGTTCTTTGTGTCTGGGGGTGGGCGTCCGGGTACACACCGGCTCACTCCTTGGCGGCCGCTTGTCGGGGCCTGGGGCCTGGGGCTCGCTCGGGCCCCTTTGGAGATGGGGTGCCCCCGGCCTCTCGGCCTGGGGCTCGGTCACTCAGGCACAGCTGGGGGCCGGCGGAGCTCACGGGCGCGTCACTGCAACTCCCCCTGGCTTCTGCTCCGCGGCTGCTGGGCGAGCCCTCATCTGGGACTCTCCTCAGCTCTTACTGGAACAGTGGCGCGGCTGCCCCTCTGTTGGTCTTCCATGGTCTCTTGTGTTCTGGGGGCCTCTGGATGTCTGGAGTTTTGATCTCCTCCATACCCGCTTCACACCCTGGAGGACGGGGCTGTGGCTCCCCACACTCCCTAGCAGATCATTACATGGAGAAACCTTTGGAATGCAAGCATGCTGATCCACACAGGTATGCACACAGGTGTACACACGGGTATTCACAGACGCGGACTAAAGCTTTCTTGGCTGCTGCCTCAAAGCACACTGTGCGCTGTCTATCTTGCGTGCTGCACAATATCGTTTATTATTTAGTAACTATTGATATCTACTGCTAGCTAGTTTATTGTGATGGTGTTTTGTTTTCTCTATTATTATGTTGCTCTTTGTTGTTTGCTGTCTCCTCTGTTTGTTTGTTTTTTGTTTGTTTTTGTTTTTTTCTCCATACAGGTGACCCAGGAGTTTTTTTTTTTTTCTCTCTCTCTTCCCCCCCCCCTTCTCACCGTCTCTTCTCCCCTTTGGTTTTCTTTCTTTCTCTCCCCCTCTTTCTCTCATTCATTCCCCCTGTCCTATTTATTATAAAAAAATAATTTAAAAAAAAAAAAAAAAAAATGACAAAGGATGAACTGAAGCTCTGCCATCACGTAATGTCGCATACTGCTGTTTCTGATGTCATTTAAAAAAAAACAAACAAACAAAAACAAAAAACAAAAAAAAAAAACAATGTGAAGTTGAAGATAAGACAGGGTGTAGGTAAGAAATTTACATTATTCACTTCTTGCAGTGTGAGTTGAATAAAACACAGCACACAAACAGCTTCACATTTCCAGATCAGAGAGAGAGAAATATTTACAGATCAGCTACACTACCGGTCAAAAGGTTTAGAACAACCCATTGTTTCCAGTTATTTATTGTAATTCAAGTCATTCAAGTCCAAGCTATGTTAGAACTCCCTCAGGAAAAAAGAAGTATATGGTAACATGAAGTGAAAACATGGAGTTCCCAGCAATGTTCCGTCTAATTTTTCACGTGTCTGAGCGAACACACAAACTCCCTGAGTGTCCCTTGGATCACTGTGAGCGACATCAGACGTGTGCACTGTGGTCACGCGAGAATCAAATCCACCCAAGTCACATGTTTATTAAAATAATCAAATTACAGCATTTACATTTATGTTAGACTACTTTTAATTAACTGCTTTAGCCCACTTACAATGAAAATTAAAAAAAAACTTGTTCATGACCTGTGTAGCATGTTCACACTATTGGAAGTAAAAATAACTTGAAGTCCAATTTCGAAAACACAACTTTTAAAGCTCTGACTTGTATCATGAGTCTGTGGTCTGGGAGAGAGTCTGTAACTCTGTCTGCAAAATACAGTAAATAATGACCAATGTTGGGCAGTTAATTATATAGTTACTTCTTCAAAAAGTTTGGCAAACAACAAAGTTTTTTGCAGCTATTTTTTATAAATGCAGCCAATGCATTTATAAATAAACGTTTCAAACTATTTACAGAACAATCAGCTGTTCTGCATCAAATTTGATGCCACACAAATTATTTGTGCCACTCCGCCGTCACTCCTAAAACTTCCACCCGTTTCTTAACAACTAGATGCCACGTTGCCATATCATTTTTTGATTGGTCGACATGGAACTTTTTTGGACGAATAGGAAAGGGAGAGGGGGGTGGAGTTTGTTTTTGCTCACAGGCTTTCGAGCCTTTTTTCTTATAAAACGCTAGTGATGTGCGATACCACTGATTTCCATTCTGATCCGATACCAAGTAATATTCAGGGTGGTATCGATGATACTGATACCGATACTCTGTACAAAAACTTATTTTATTTATTGTATCTCAAATCATAGCGTCATAATGATTACAGGACATCAGATTACTCGTTCTTATCACTTAATAATGCAGAGTTCATCATATAGAAATGAAAAAAACTGAAGTTGTGCCTATTTGAACACCTTGCCTGCCTGTCTGTCTCGCCCTAGCAGCACCTGTCCCTGTCCTCCTCTTCAGTTCGCCTCAACACTCGTCATGTTCTGTGACATGATTTACTCTGAGTTGTTTGACAAGGTTGGTGATGTTGCCACAACCATACATGCGGCAGATGTGTGGGGTTTTGTTGATCAGATGTCCCGATTTTTCCGGGAGAATCCCGGAGCCACCATTCTCCCGAATTTCCTCCCGGACAACAAAATTGAAAAACCATATCGCATAATTCATAGCTCGGCCAGGCCAATTCCAGTTTCCAACAATGGCGGCAGCGACTTAGTTTTAATATCACTTTTATTTCTCTTTCTGGGTCGCAAAAAAAACTTTTAACATATTTTTAGGTGAGAATGTGTGCAAACTTCAAATATCTGAGCCGACCGACACATCGTCTTCAAACCCCCACGGTCTTTCACTACTCGGGTTAAACATGATATATAAGTCACTTTGATAACTTAAAAATGTTCTTGTTTGGCTTTTTCAGTGTTTTATTTGTTCATGAGTAAATCGGTTTGGCTGAGATTAAAGTTATTAGATTAGATTCGATTCAATTTAACTTTATTAATCCCTCGGGAGGGTTCCTCTGGGTTTTCACACAGCTGAATAAATGTCAAACAGAAAACTCGCTGGGTTTCTGTCTCAGTCTTTGCTCATGAACTTTGTCTCCAAACGTCTCAGCCTGAGCTTCCCTCTGATGAACTCGTTCATAATCTCGTCCATTCTGCTCTCAGAGAAAATCTGAACATGTTCAGCTCGGCCTCCTGTCTTTGTGTCAGACTCTCCAAAGCAAACATGACAGCAGCTCACTGCCATCTTCAAACCTTCCCTTTCACTCTTGCTGCTGTCCTTCTGTCACAAATCAGCCCTGATGAAGATGCTCGGGATCAGGTGAGGAGGAGGAGAAGACTCGCTGTGGTGACGCCTGAAGGGACACAAGAAGAGACACAATCAAAGATCATCATCTAATAACAGAAGACTGTCTTTTATTGTGTGTTTCTGATTGGCTGCTGTAGAAGTGAACAGTTGTACTTTGACCTTTAACCTCCCTGCTCTGTGTTGTTTCCTCTTTCAGACCAGAAAATCATCACAGCTGAGTCTGGACAGGACGTCACTCTGACATGTCGAGCTCCAAACAACAACATCATAGTTGTAGAGTGGAGCAGAGCTGACCTGGAAGATGAATATGTGCTTTTGTACCAGGACGGTCACTTTGTTCCAGATGATCAGCATCCATCTTTTGAGAACCGGGTGGATCTGCAGCACAGACAGATGAAGGATCGAGACGTGTCTTTGATTCTGAAGGATGTGACGGTTAATGATACTGGAACATATGAGTGTCGTGTTGTCCAGCGAGTGGGAGGACCTATGACTCTAATCAACAGCACCAACCTGACAGTTGTTCCTCCAGGTGAGTGAGTAGAGTTGAGTGTGTGTGTGTGTGTGTGATCAGAGGTGAAGCTGCTTCCTGGTTGTTGATGTTTGTTTCTAAAGATGTTGTTGATGAGACTTTGTAGAAAGCAGCTGGTCTGAGTGATGTGATCAGAGTGCAGCAGATAATGTCTGACAGCAGTTTGAAGAGCAAATGGATTCTGTTCTGTTCTTCACTCATCACCTACCTGACACCTCACACCTGTTTCTCACCTGCAGGTCACACAGGAGGACAAGAGAAGGATGAAGACAAAGAGAAGGAGGATGGATCTGTTGGACTGATTGTTGGTCTGTCAGTTCCTGCTCTGCTTCTTGTTGTTGTTGCTGTTGCTGGTTTTTTGATCTACAAACGTAGACAATCGCAGAGTGAGGAAACAAACCAGCCTCCTGTTTAAGTGCAGCAGGTTTAAAATGTCTCAGAGGTTTTTCCAGCTTTGAGTCTGCTGCTGCTGTTCAGAGTTCTGGGTGTTGTCAGTGTTTAAACTCCTGCAGAAACAGATGAACTGAGCACAGACAGCAGGCCCACAGCACTGTAGGTTTATTTCAGTTTTCTCTTTATCTTTGTGAGCTGTGTGGGTTGTTTACCCTCAGTATCCATGAACAGTGTTACAGACCTGGGATCAGTGTGTTTGTTTATAAGATCAAATATGACCTCATTATGTGAGTGTGAGCTTTGGACCACAAAACCTCAACAACACTAATCCTTGATCAGCTGTTTCACTAAAGTTACATCCAAGTATGAACTCATCCCATCGTTCATGCATCAATTTGTAGCTGACAGATGGTTATGCACATCCCTGGTTGCCTAGGTAACCCTCTAACCTTAAATAACGCTATTGTTGTCACTCAGCAGTATGATTTAATGTAGTTGTTTCAATAGATCTCAAAGATAAGAAAAGTTCACCTCGGTACTCGCTGACTTCACATCAGTGATCAGTTATTGTGTTTAGAAAGTGCAGCTACTCGTGTTTGACCTTGTATGTATGTGTGTTTATGCTCTGATTGTATTTTCCTGCTGCTCACACAGCAGAAAAGCCTGAAAACGCAGTGTTCACAGAGTCTGTAAGCACCAAATGTTTGTATGAAGGACAGAGAACAAACAACAAAGGTCAGTGTGAGAGTGTCTCTGTATTTGAACAATAAACTCAGTCGCTCATTACTTTGGTTTAAATGATTTATTCTTTCATTTGTGTTGTTGGCAGAGAAGCTACATCATGTGAACGTCATCATATTGTCACATGTCATCACAGATTCAAAAGATGTAATATTTGTGTGTTTGTTATTAACAATCGTGCCCCCAGACGCCAAAACAGTGCCAGCAAATTGAAACTGAAAAAAAAAACTGTAAGCAAAAAAGAAAGAAAAGATGCAAGTGTGAAAACTTTTTTTCTTGTCTTAATGTCAATATTTATTTTTCAGTTTCATTTTAAGGTGGCATCGTTTTAACACCAACAAAACAAAACAAAAATGACAGAAAGTCCATTGAAATCTGAAAAATATTCATTTTCTGTGCATGAACAAAAACTTTACTTTTTACAAGACAGGAAAACTAACAGTAGCTTTAAAATGTTTATAGTGTATCCTCATCCTCAGTATTGGAAACACGTCAAACTGCATTTCCTATAAAATCAAATCAAATCATAATGATCGTGGAAATTTCTTGATCTAAATTCTCTTCTAGATTGAGTGGCAAAAAAAAGAAGAGCTGCTGTTTGTGTTTGTGCAAGTGCAAGAAATACATATAGCACGCTCTCCATCCTTCTGCTAATGTTTAATGTACTGAAATCAATTCTAATTAATGAAATTAATGTCTAAATAAATTCAAAGTGATAGGTTTTAGAGTATAAACCCATCCGCTGGAACGTTGAAGACAACACAATTACACACAAGCAAGACCAGTAGGCAAGCTTCTTCATGTTACTCGTGCACGGGAGAGAACCGGACAGAGCGCCGTCCCTTCGCTTGACCCCAGTAGCTCGTGGTGATCCATAGGCATGATCACACGTTTATTTAATTATTTTTAACCCAACAAAACAAATAAACAAAAACATGCTGCTGATGCTATGAACTCTCCACACACATGAGTCAAGATGCAGGAAAACTGCAACGCAACATCACTTTCACTTTCATCACACTTTCATATTCAATACAGCTTCCCCATCATGTACTTCAGCATATTAGTTGTTTTCACAGATGTGCTGCATATCTCAAAAATGGCTCATAACAAGACGACAGTCTTTCACACAGGTCAAGTGCCTCTATGCACTTCATTAGTTTAAATATTTACCTATATCACTTCACCTCACATGTCATTGTACTGAATTTAAGCAACCACAAGCTTAATGTAGGTTACTTTTAACAACTATCCACCTCAATGGTTTGGCACACAGGCTGTTAACATTTTGTGTCAGGAAGGGGTGGGGGGAAAGCCACCCACCAGAGCACAGCTGCTGATGTGGGCTGGCCTTTTCCACACACTCCAGGGGCCCGTTCTTCGTACGTCGCTTACTACATCCAAGATCAAATGACACATCCAAGATCAAATCATCGCGCTAACCGTGAGCTCGCTAATCCGGTTCCCCGAACACACCTGCTGTTGACGATTACTACAGCTGGACGCAGTAATGTGACATCACTGGGTGTCGTAAAAGGGGCTACGCATCGATAGCAGAAACAGTGATCGGCAACCCGCTGATTGGTCGGCGAAAATGTCGAAGGGGCGTGCTCGGTATTTTCCGGCAGCAGAGCAAGAACTCATGAGTGAGGGATTTCAGGAGTTTCAGAGTTTAATTAAAACACAAGAGAACACTGCAAAGGCTGCAAAAGCAAGGAGAGAGGGCTGGCAGAAAGTTGCTGACAAATTAAACTCGTAGGTAATTTAATAATAATAATAATAATAATGGATTGGGTTTATATAGCGCTTACCAAGGCACCCAAAGCGCTTTACGATACCACTATTCATTCACTCCCACATTCACACACTGGTGGAGGCAGCTACGGTTGTAGCCAGGCTGCCATATCGCGCCATCGGCCCCTCTGGCCAACACCAGTAGGCGGTAGGGTAGATCTATCATATGACACTATATTGTCCAATATCATATGGCATTATATTATAATATGTTATATTATATCCCCTTTCACATTAGAGCCACAACAGGACCCACAAGAACATGGGAACAAGTAAAAGTGGAATACAGGAGTATTCTACAGAATGGTAATATTTATCACTTATATTGCTTTTCGTCTCTTGGCAAGGTAATACTGGCCTGTAATACTCTGTTAGTTTGTTCATAACAGCAACCAAGAAAAGGGCAGAGCAAAAAAAGACAGGTGGTGGTCCTGCACCCCCTCGTCAACAAGTTGGTTAAGTAAATAATACCCTCACGGGAATATCGATATCTCTCAATGAGCACACTGTCGCGCTGAGCTAAAGGATCCTGTCTATCCCGCAATATACGCTGAATTCTGAGGACTCTCCTTATCAATCTTGCACCTTCCGCAATGGGTGGCTCGCGTATACGGACAGGACATGGCTGCGACAGACTTCCCAAATCCACCTTCGCTTTTATAGCCGTGGTCTCTCATCTTGATTACACGAAGTAATTTGCAATTACTACTCTAACATATGAATTACATCTGAAATAATCACATACATGTAATAGAATGTTAATAGTTCATTTCCCTTTTTTAGGAAATGACCTGTATGTATCTGTGTGACATCAATAAATGGATCAAGTGCTGCATTATCTTTAGTTGATGTTATTTATTTATGGTGAAACAGTGGTGGAATATCGCTGTTGCTTTCGTATAAATGAAGCGGACATACCTGCGTGGCCGCGATCTAATCCTGTTTACATAAAGTAAACCTGCTCGGGAGCAGGTTTACGCTTACGGCTCTGTTGCTATGACAGCAAGTCCCGGAACTTACTTAGCGAGGTACGAAGAACGGGCCCCTGGCTGCTTAGGAAACCCATGATAACAACAACAGCTGCTGACGTCACACACCACGCGGACTGAATGACGCCACTGCTGTTTTTAGTCTGTGGCTGAGGTTTAATGTTCAGTGTTTTCTGCCACTGCATTGAGATATGTTTCCATTAGCCACAACCAAACTAGAATGACTGGAAATTTTGACTAGAAATAGTCAAAAACTTTCAACTAACACCTTTGTGAAACCCACAAGGAAAACAGGATGACACTGAGGACATAAAGCGACTGCAATAAATTACTAAACTAACGTGCAGGCATAAGAGGTCATCAGAGTCTAATTCAATTATAAAAATACATAAAACATATAAAAATCTGTAACATGTGGATGTCCTCTGGTCCGAGGTGCTGGGGGGACCAGTTAGAGACCAGCAGCTCGACGTCAGTGGTTGGACTGGTGGACTACTTCAGTGAAGAGTAGACGACGTCTGGCTCTGGTTTAAAATCTGAACACAAACACACACAGTTCAAACAACAGGAAACATGATTACAAGCTTTGTAGTTCAATCAAGACCTCCAATCTCCACCTCTCTGCATCACACACAGTCCCAGTTCAGACTTCACTGGGAACCAGCTCAGATACAAATTACAGAGCTTCCACACTGCTCACACTTTAACTGCTTCTATAAACCTGGAGCCCACAGATCTGTGCTGATCTTTAACTTTGATCAGATGATTCCTTCTAGTGTGGGTTTAGTGTTTCTTTCTCTCAGCTTCAGTTCCTGGTTTCAGTTTGGGTTGTTCTTCGTTTGGATGAATCGCTTTAGATTACTTTTGGATTTTGGATTACTTGCAGATAAAATTATAATGCATTGATAATACAACTATAAAATTATTAGAAAACTCTGGCCATGTTTACTATGAACATCCACCACTGGAATATAATATGTGACAGGAAATAAGGAAAAGCAGAACAGGTCCAACCAGCATTTGTAGATTTTGTAGCTTTTTCTTTGCATATATTTGAATAAAACCAGGTGGCTGAATATTTCTAATTTCTAATTTTTGTCATTTATTCTGACAAAAACTTATATTTATTAGAAAAGACTCCTAAAATTGCCGGCACAAAAATAAAACATATGAACATAAAACTAATAAATAATAAAAAACAAATAATAAACATAAAATGTAATATATCTTAGTCATAGAAAAAATTATATCAGAGTTGTATTCTTACAATTTGTGTGTATATTCCTAATCAACCTTATATTCTGCTTTATGTATCTCTTTAAAATAAATTAGAGACAGAGGGTTAGGGTTCATGTAATTCACAAGTCTTAGCACTGAGTATGACTCATGATGTGGATTGGTTAGGTTAGCTTAGCATGATGTCTGTAAACAGTGTGAGCAGCGAGCTTGTCTCTGTCCACAGTCAAAGATAAAGAGCAGCTGTACCTGGGCCTCCTTGTTCTGATGGTTGTTTGTCCATAACTGACGTCTTCAGTTCTCTCTGCTGAGTAGACCACAGCTGAATCAGTCTCTACAGAATAAAACAGATGCAGGTACAACAACAACATCACGGTTATTATACATACAGCTATGGCCAAAGTTTTTTTTGTTATTTTTCAATATTGCATCATGATGAGATTAAGCAATGCATTTTTTAAACTGTAGCAGTTTTTAGTTTTATTAATATTATTATCACAAGCTGAGCACATGAAACTGGGGTGGGGGCGTTTCTGAGAAATGGGGTGGAAGACCACAAAGCTGCCATTTTCATTTAATGCAGACTGACACACTTAACCACAGGACACAAAGCAAACATGTTCTCACAACAGGACCACTGTTATTAACCATAACAGGAAGCACATTTTCAATGAACAGGTTGAATATGTGTGGTGTATATGTCAGGACATTAAACTACCATATTATTAACTTTGCAAAAGTCAGATTCAAAATCTGAGAAAAATATCGAGATAGAATTTAAATGTTTGAAGTCGCATAAAAAATATAAAGGGTAACTTTTAAAGGAAAAAAAGTGAGAACACTGATCTTCACACACTCTGTGCTTGCTCGGAGGTTTAGGGGGTCTTTTTGCTGTAAAAAGAAGTTTTCTTCCCACGCACAATGGACGCTAATGTTTTTGTCACTTTTTATGGAATCAAACTCAAAGTAAGGTCAGTACTTCCACGCATTAAACGCTGCACGCTCATACTCTCTCCCGCACTCGATATATTATCCATTGTTGATCTGCACACAGCTGTTGTCACGAACGTCGCACTCGTTTACGTCACTGTCATGAGACAATCTCGCAAAAAAATTATGGTTTTAGTAACGCAGTAACGCAGCGTGCTTACGGGAAAGTAACGGTGATCTAATTACCTTTATTGCAATAGTAATCCCTTACTTTACTCGTTACTTGAAAAAAGTAATCGGATTACAGTTACTTCTAACGCATTACTGCCCATCTCTGGTGGCCACCTCGAGAGGAAGTGGAAGAGTGTCAGTCTTCAGATGTGGATGCGAAGTAAAGGCCTTCCGGAGACTAGAACAGTGACTAATGTTTTGGGACCTTTGTGAACTGTTGTTTAAATTCACTGTGAATAAATTCACTGCTGATCATTGGAAGCCTGTGTTTGAGTGCACCTTTTTAGGCCACCCTGACTGTAAATAGCCTTAAATGCTTTTATTTACTTCCTTATACCTTATTTTGGCACTTATCACTGTTTTCTATTACCAACTTACTGTTTCAGTTTAGATGCTTTTATTTCGATGGGGCAATTTCCTGTAAAACTGTTGTTGGCGCAGTTTTTAGTGGCAGTCACGGGAGTTTGAAGTGTGATGGTTTAACTGAGACCATGGAGATTTCTTTTGTCATTAGCAGCGCCCTTGATAGAGGCACAAGGTATGTTCATGACATAAATAAGGAGATGTTTAGATGTTTTGTGTGACAGAGGCTAAATTTGTAACATTTTATGTTGAAGCTTACTTTATGTTGTAAGGTTTACGATTGTAAGAGTGTGGA
The DNA here is from genome assembly GCF_900408965.1 of Simochromis diagramma. Classification (NCBI taxonomy): domain Eukaryota; kingdom Metazoa; phylum Chordata; class Actinopteri; order Cichliformes; family Cichlidae; genus Simochromis; species Simochromis diagramma. Next base: position 47,620 of record NW_024387264.1, on the reverse strand, counting down.
TTTTTTGCTTACACGCTGCTTCTGTGTATACATCCCCACGGTGAGATTGATGGTTTACTACCATTAAACCTTCAAAACGTCATCAGTAAAGTGTCATCCTTCATTCGGGGGGGTTTCGCTACACTGATGCTGAATTGGATGACAATGAATAGACAGAAACTACTACCTCTGTTGACTCTGATTGGGTGTTGATGATCTGATCTTTTGGCATAACTGTACATGACATGAGTGATGATGTCATTGTCTTCAACTTGATCTGCAAAAAATGTAAAAAATAACATTAATTAAATATCTAAACAGAGATAACATTTAAGAAAGTTATTACTGTGATCATCATGAAGGTGAACTTTATTCTACTAACTAAACTCAAACATGAAAGATCAGGAAGTCTGAGTCTCACCATCAGGTTTCCTGTGAACACATCGTCTCACCAGTAACACCAGTAGAACCACAACACAGACTGATCCAACAAATGACAACACAGAGAGAACAGGAGGAAGGATGTTGGCGGTGGAACCAGGAAGAGAACTGGATATAGGTGGAGGTGTGGATGTAGGTGGAGGTGTGGTGGTGTGTTCCCCTAAAATAAAACAAACAGTCATTAAGTTGTCGTCACATTGTGAATGTTGAAAGCTGCAGAAACACAGACAGGTGAGTGTGTCACCTGTGACAGTGATCCAGCTGGATGGAGACTCTCCATGACCGCTGATGTCACACTTGTAGAGGCCTTCATCAGACCTGGAAACATGCTGGATGGTCATGTGACCCTGTAGGCTGCTTCCTGATGAGGGAGCCATCTTTATAGAAAGCAGCTGGGAGGTTGGAGGGAGTGGTCTTTGTTTTACAGAGCAGAGTGACGTCATCTCCCTCCATCACAGGGAGGACAGGACTCTGCAGGATCACTGATCCACCTCAACACAGAGACAAACTACAGCATTTCATCCATTTACACACAGCTTCATCAACACTAACTCCACACACTCAGCTTACCAGTGACTGTCAGGTTAACCATGTTACTGATGGGACCCTCTCTGGACTCACACCAGTAAACGCCACTGTCCCATGTGTACATGTAGCTGATGTTACAGGAAGAATCACCTAGTCTTCCCCACCCATCTCCACACTGACTCTTCTGTTCTTTGCTTGTGTTTCTCCTCAGAGTTCATCCAGCAGAGCTGTCGTCCTCCTCACAGCTCAGAGACACAAAGTCTCCTTCAAAGAACTGAGAGCTGCTGGGACTCACAGTCAGACGAGCTGTGAGCGTTAAAATGAAAAACTGATGATCTGTTAGACTTTACATTGTGAAACATGAACCCAATCAGGTCATATCAGTGAGCATTTCTCAGGTTTAAACTGTGACAGAAGAAGGTTACTGACCTTGGTTTGTTGTGCAGCTCAGCAGTGAGATCAGAACTAAAGAGAAATGACACTCAGGTTGATTTGAGGTGAACATAAAGAACACAAACACAAACAGCTGACAAACACACAAACATCTCTCTGTTATATCTGCTCGTTTTCTGTTTGATGACAGCAACATGTCTCAGTAAAGTTTGTACATAAAAAGAATAAACACAAAAACATCAACATCCAGCTGCTTAACCAATCATCAAACTTTGGCTCAACGTAGAGGGGAAGTGGGCACAGTATGAATGTCACAGGCCGTCAGTAAATGCAGAGTTAACACAGATAAATAAAAAAATACTTTGACTCAGCAATTTAAAATCCCAAAACCTTGAATGTCTCCTGAACTTGATTTAAGCACATTTTACACGACACTTAATGATTCCCAGCACTTAAAGGGACCATTGTTATTAGGTGCACTAACTGGGGACATACAGAAAAATATCCACTACATTTAAATAACCCAGTAAAGTCATGTGTCCACTGTGCAGCTGTGTTGATATAATGAGTGAATGATTTGATCTTTTCACTGCCTGCTGTGTTTCCTCGACTCCTGAGCAAAGATAAAGAGTCAGTTCAGACCTGCAGTTGGTCCTCGTGGTGTTTGAACTTGAATTCAGCCTGATTTGTTTTTCATGTCTTCTCCTCCATCATCAGTTATCAGGAGAGCAGACAGTCAAAGTACAAGAATTCAAACAAACACAGAGATTCTACTTACAGAGCAGACACAGCACAGATGTTTCCTTCATCGTCCTTCTCACTCATTTGAGCTTTTTTTCATTTCTGTCACTGACACCAAGTAAAGCCCGCCCTCTTCCTCTCAGTCTGTGGTTTTTATGCTCTTGGGTGGAAGTTGGGTTGTTTTTTTTCAAATTAAACCTTTAAAATCCTGCAAGGCCTCTTGACCTCAAAATAGTTTGAATCAAAACCCTGTTGCTGAAAGCTGGTTTAACATCATTTCTGAAAAAATCAGAGATATCAAATGTCCTCTGGTGGCATTGAGCTGCAGTTTGGATAATGAACTAATTTATTTCCATTTAGCGGACATCACTCCTGGCATACAGCCTGTCCATTTAGAATAGAATAGAATAGAATAGAATAGAATAGAATAATCATTTAATTGTCCCACTGTCAGGGTTCCTGGGTCGGTGACCCAGTGTTTTCAGTTCACATTCACTGTTTACCTACTGCCTGTTCCACTTCCTGTTTTATTGTGTTAGCCTTGGTCTGTGTGTATTATGTTCAGTCCTCTTCCCATTATCATTAGTTCATTATGTTCAGCTGTGTACTCTCAGAGTACACAGCTGTACTGTGTACTCTGTGTACCGGTCTCTCATTATCATCATTATCACCAGTCTGTGTATTTAAGCCCTCGGTTCTACCCATTCAGTGTCGGGTCATTGATGATGTTCATGTGATGTTCTGTTGTCGTTTCCGCCTGCGTTCAGCCAGCCATTCAGCCTTCCAGTCAGTTGTCCAGCCAGCCAGCCATTTTATCCCTTTGTTCTGTTCAGCCACTCCTCACAATAAATCTGCACCTACCTGCGAGTCCTGCGTTTGGGTTCCTCCTTCTCTCATCCACGACACTGCCGCTGACACCCACAAGGGGAAATTTGGTCTTAACAGCAGCCAGAAAGACACATATACAAACAAACAGTACACAGGACACAGAGCAGAAACATACACAATTTTTTTTCTTACATATTTACATCAAGGACAATGGTTACTATAAACAGAGTACTGTACAGTTATTAAATAAAATAAACTACAGATAAGAGGCAAACCCAGGTTGTAGTGCAAATCGGTTGATTAAATTATTGCACTTACAGCCCAGATGTAAACATCTATGATTGTTGGGAGTAGTTTTGATTGTACTGTCTGACAGCTGCAGGGAGGACGGACCTGCGGAAATGCTCCTTCATGCATCTAGGATTTGAGGAGGTGGATGATGTTTGCTGCATTCTGTATCTGGTGTCCATAGTCAGTCTTCTTAATAATCTCACTTAGGGGGTTCAGGCTTGTGCAGAACAACAGGGGGGACAGAGATGGTAAATCCCACACTTGATGGTGACTTGTACTACTGGCTGTTTTGTTGTCCTTGTACGGTTCTAGGCATTCGAGGATCCAGGTGTGGAGCATCGAGTCATAAGCTTTTTTTGTAATCAAGCCACGTGTCACAGGGGGTTGCTCAGTCTGGTCTTGTAGTTTCGAGTGACTGTTCTGTTCACCAGTAGCTGCTCCATTGCTCCTCTGGTGTCTCTGCCAAATCCTTTCTGGGCCCTGCTCATGAATTGAATCATGTGCCTGTTCATCTTACCGCTGCCTGACAGTAGTTTCCATGTTGTGTTGAGGCAGGTTTTGGTTGGTAGCTGGATGGGACTGGTCTCTGACAGCACACTGATAGCACTCCATGAGTGTCTAGCAGCACAAATAACCCTGCTGCTAATTGTCCAGACATTCCTGATGCCTAAGGATGTCCAGAATCAGGAATGTCCTGCAATACTCTCCAGCCACTGAGTATTATAGGGTGCATCCTCCTCTATTCTCTTCCAGTATGGCTCCATCTCCTAGCTTGGTGGGGCTGTTCCCATGTTGTTCCCCTGCCACTGAGAGTACAGTGTGGATGTGGAGAACAGCTGGTTTATTCTCCTGGTTTCTGTCTCTGTGGTATACCTCTTGGCGACTGGCCAAGGCTGTGTGTAGCAGTTTCCAAGGCCTCGGGAATGGGCAACTTGCTGTACTTCTTCACACCTTTCTGCAGCTCTGATAGTTGTCTAACTCCCCTTCTACCTTGATCTTGGCCTCTATTCTCCTTCTCCATGGAGGGCACTGCTCCTCGTGGTTGTTCATCCTGTAGCCAAGTATCTCACTGATCACTGCTGCCATGGTGTACATCAGCTGATTGGTTTCAGTGATGGTCACAGCATGTATTGTCAGTGATGCTTCATTCACATCATCTAGTAGACTTTCAGAGGGTACTTCATGTAGTCTGGGTAGTTTTATACAGAGGGTCCAGGTTTCCAGCTCAGCCATCATCTTCTCTTTCAGGTCAGCTGCTCTCATCTTCCACGCCTTCAACACATCAGGTGTTCTTGGGGTTTGGTACCCAATCTTGGAAGGTGGGATTGATGATATCTGAAAGAAAAGTGTAAAATCCTTCAAAATAAAAGTATTTCTCTACTGCTGAGTTGGATTATGCTATATGACCAGTTTATGTTCCAGCTTGCTGTGTGGCCTCCTGCACTTTTGGGCCTCATGTTGAGCCACTGTGAATAGATGCAGACTGACACAGTGGGCCCAGTACTGATGTGAAAAGCAGGACACATATGTTACTCATACTGTGGGCTCCAGATGTGCCCCAGTGAGGAGCCCCCATTGTGGGCTGTGTGCCGCCCACACTAAGCAAACAGGTTTGCATTGAGGCCGTACCCACAGTATACAAATCCAGAGAGCAGCTGTCTGTCATTGAAGTTTCTATTCAGAGCTTTCAGCCGAAGAGGAAGAACTCTGTTCTCTGTTTGAACCACTTCCTGTTTTACACTGAAATAACTTCATCACATTACCTGGAAGGCTGAGTGAAGATGCTGAGCTCCTCCACACGTCACTTCAATGATACCTTTGTTTTATAATTAAATGATTTATTCATTCATGTATAAGGTTTTGGTTTGTAGCATAATGAGAACACAGGTGTTCACGCTTGTTCTACATACAGCTGTGACGGTTCTGGGTTCTTTTGACCAGCGTTTTGAGTTTTCTTGTGTTTTGGTGTCTAATTTATTATTATTATTATTGTTATTATTGTTATTATTGTTCTTGTAGTTTACTGTTTAATTCTGAGTTCATTGTTATTACCTCTCTGAGTTTACTTGTGATCAGTTTAGCTCCTCGGTAGGTTCCTCTTGTCTTTGTCCTCTGTGTCGATCTGTGTGTCTGTTTATGTGTGTTTGTGTCTTGTTTCCCTCCTTGAGTTTCATTCTGTTTTCCACACCTATCATGTTTATCCATGTTCCCCCAGCACGTCATCTCTCCCTCTCTCCCTCTCTCTCTCCCTCCTTTGTCCTCATAGAGGTCTCTGGGTTCTGTCCCTTGCCTGTTCCCGTGTCCCTCTTCTCATGTTCCACCCAGTCTCCCCAGTTGTTCGTATGTTTCATGTCTGCATGTTCCATGTCTGGTTGTCACAGTCTACATCTCACAATGTTTCCTGTTTTAGTTTGACAGTCTGTGTCCTGGGTTGGTGTTTTCAGTTTGCTTTCCTCCCTGTCTCATCCCAGCTCCTGTTTCCTCGTCCTTCCTAATGTATTTAAACCCTCTGTTTTCCTCTGCCCAGCATTGCGTCCTCCCTCATGCAGTGAGTTCCTCCTTGTGTTTAGTTTTGTGTTTCTCAGAGATTTCCTTACTGTGAGTTCCTTAATCTTAAATGTTTGTTGATTCAGTAATAAAGCTGCATTTAAGTTCAGTTTCATCTGCCAGTCTACAGTCTTTGGGTCCAATCCTGCCTGCTGCACACAGCTGGTTTATGACACTAACAGGCACACACCTCCCTCTAGTGGTCACATTAAGTTCAAACATAGAAAAAGTGTTGTACACCTGTAACATAGTCGCTGGGGAGACTGTTATAGGGGAGCTCTGGCCCAGATGCCTCATTATCAATGGCATCATTATGTGCAGCATCTTTATGGATTTATTTCCTTTTCTGGTTTAAATGATTGTTTATGCTCTTGAACTGTGGACACAGAGTCAGAATCCAGTGAGATAACTGTGTCATCATCACAATACTTCTGCAAGGATTATTGATTTATTCAACTTTTATTTAAACAGGAAGTTAAACACTCTTTCTTGCGTGTGTCCTCAGCCAACTGAGTCAGCTTTAGTCTGCTATCTTTTCAACAGCAGATTCCCACAGTGCCCAGTAGCACCAATGGTGATGAGGTGTTTAGAGAGACTGGTAAGAGATCACGTCACTCCTTCACTTCCTGTCACCATTGACCCACTTCAGTTTGCATACCAGACTAATCGTTCCACAGACGACGTCATATCTCACCTGCTCCACACATTGAGTGGCTCACCCCGAGACACCGAGACACTGGCAGAGGGGATCAAGAGTGACATACCTCTGCTGACTACAGGTATTTTCAACACCTCTGTGGTGGAACACATGGAGAAAGAGGAGCAGCAGATTCAGTGTAAAACCTCGACGTGATGACCGACGTCGCTGGATGATCTTCAGAACAAAGGTCCAAATAAAGAGAATGAGAGTTTCTCCTCACGTGTCTCCTCATGGTTTATGATATAAATCTGCTAATTCTCATTAGACATATAAATCAGAAAAGCAAACTTAACGGCCTCAGCATGTCTGTCATCAGTCTCTGTGTGACAGCAGGCCTGATCCCTCACAGTGAAATCATCTCTCACCCTGGAGTTAAAGGAGCTTTCTCATGAATACTGGGCGACTTTCCAGCCAGCTCTGTAATTTCATCATCACATTTATGCCATAATTTAGCTCAACCGATCAGATTAAAACCGTTGTTGTTTTTTTAAATAACAGTAATTTTGTAATACTGAAACTTTTAGTCCACCATCATGTTTTGACTTACAAGAGTTTTAAATCATTTCTTTTTTAAATTTTCTATATCATATAAAATCAAAGTATATCAAACTTTAACTGCCAGTAACAGAACAAACAGATCAGCCAAAGTCCATTTAAGGACAGATCTCTCTCAGCAACCACACTTACCTTTTTTTCAGTTTCAGGGACAAAATTTTAAAATGTTGGCAGATTTTTTAAATTTAATTTTCTCAAACATTTACTCTCAAATATTTATGTTTCTTTCTAACAGGGATGCCAGGAGTTTGTGAGTCTTTGGGAGGGAAAAACAGGATTTATTCAGATTCATTTTCAGCCCTAAAACTAAGTCCTGCACACAAACTATCACATATGAAACCCGAGTAAGTAAATTAGTACGTACGGTTTATGTGCTAAGAGCCTTTCAGACCAGCGGTGCGCAGTCTAACGTCTCTCTCTCTCTGACTCTGAAGGGTGGAGTTAAGAAATGTCTGCTGTCAGTGTCTCGCTCGACTCAACTTTGCTGTTTTTCAGCGTCTTCGTGTTCGTCTCTGCAGGTGAGATTTACTGTTAGAAACTAACATAATGCCCTTCTGAGAAAACGAGGAGTAAAGTAGACTGTCTGTGTGTGGAGGAGACACAAGGCTGGGTGCAGTTTGTGTGGAGTTAACATCTGTAATCCAGCTGTGACAGAGACAAAGAAGTGTAACGTGTGTCAGGAGTCAGGATGCAGCTACAAAGCTTCTTGTTCAGTGTACACAAACAGCTGTAGCTCCATAAAGGCAGCATGCAGAGACTCACAGTGTCTTATAATGAGAGCTGCTTTCTCTCACACATTATGTTCACTTATTATCAGCACATGTTGTTGTTCTGTGGAAGCTAACATCTTGTAGTTTCTGACTCTTTGCATGTTTAGCATGAGGCTAAAATGACCTTCGCCTTGTTCTGGGAAGTGATATCAACAACATGTCTGCCCCATTTATTTACTCTGATAATGGAAATCAGGATAATCAGTCAGGTAATGAAAAAATGGTGATTGATTCTGTTCTGTTTAAGACTAAATACAAAAACAGGATTTAAACTTAGTCTATGTACAAATTTAACATAAGCTCCACAAGTGAAGTGCAGGCATCTTGTTTTCAACCAGATATTAACTCTTATAAAACATTACTGGTCCATAGATTTATTTTATACATCAAGATCTCTAATCTGGATTTAATCTGATCTGGAGCAGGTTCACAGCATAAGTTACCATGGCAATGCACTGTTATAAGACGTGAACCAACTTCCTAGCACAGAAAACCCTGAACCCAAAGCTGCTTTATAGTACAGGCCTCTGCTGGGCTTTAAGACAATAACATTCATTAAATCCATCCATATGTTAAAAGACATAAACAAATATTTAAAGTAAATAATTCTGCTTATAATTGTATGTTGACCTTTAACCTCTCTGCTCTGTGTTGTTTCCTCTTTCAGTCCAGATAAACATCACAGCCGAGTCTGGACAGGACGTCACGCTTCCATGTCGAGTTACCAATAAGATCACAGCTGTAGAGTGGAGCAGAGCTGGCCTGGGACAGAAAAATGTCTTTTTGTACCAGGATGGCCGGTTTGTTCCAAACAATCAGCATCCATCATATAAGAACCGAGTGGCTCTCAGAGGGATGAAGGATGGAGACGTGTCTTTGATTGTGAAGAAAGTGACCACTGCTGACTCTGGAACATACAAGTGTCTTTTTAAAATAGCAGAAACACGTTCATGGAAAAACATCACCATCAATCTGAGAATTCCTCCAGGTGAGTGAGTAACTCTGATTTTTCTGTAAATCATTTAGGAAACTTCATTCAGTGGTTTTTAGTAAGGTACAGCTTCCTCTATCCCCCAGCAGAGAATCTATATCTCACTGAAAACATGCTGGAAAGTGAAAATGTTACACTTCATTTAAACTTTCCTATTTTGGTCACCTAACAGTGGTCGGGGGACACACGGCAAATGCAGTGATGAAATTAGCTCCTTTAAAGTGCACTGAAAAAAAGGGATTGGCCAGCTCTTGGATTTACGTAAGCATCTTGCGTGTATTTAACACAGTTGCCTCATGCTTTAAAGTTAAGTGTAACTATATAGTGTAGAAACTACATGATATGCAGAGAGGCTAGATTAAATTGTTCATATCATGTTCAAGTGAAGTAAGTCAATAATATATCAATGTTAAATCCCGCGACACTGCACGGGTTTCAGACTCGCGCTCTTTAGATCGTGGTTTCAGGAAGGCATCCATCTCAGTCAAGTCGAGCAGCCACCTCTACTTTTTTTTAGTATACCAAAAAAAGTACGTTGTGTGGTTGTTACATTAAAAAAGTCTAACTTGTAATTTGAACACAATAATTTCATGTTTCTATGAACGTAATTAAATAATGAAGAATCTGTACGAAATTCAACAACTTAATTTGTTCTTGTTGAGACGACCTGATACAATCTAGTGAGAGTGGTTAGTTGCTGAACTCATGAAATTCACAAGATCGCACGAGATGTCAAACTGCAGGAAAATCACTGGAGTTATAAGAGGCACTACACATGCACCACGTGCATGCTATTGCTATTTATTGTGTATTATTACAAAAACAAAACAATTCTGCATGAAATACAGGAAATCATAGCTTTCCTACATTTCCTAGATTGTTGGCATGGTGCTGTTGCTTCACAGTAAGAAGGTCCTGTGTTCAAATCCACATTCTGCCTATTTTGCAGGTTTCTCTCTGGGTATTCTGGTTTCCTCCTGCAGTTAAAAGTCATGCAGTTATTAGGGTTAACTGGTGATTCTAAATTACCTGTGAATGTAAGCGTAAATGGTTGTTTGTTTCTATGTGATAGACTGGTCAGGTGTCCAGGGTGTACCGTGCCTTGTAACCTATCACTTCAGGGTTATTTCCCAGCCCTCCTGCAATCAGGATAAGGATAGAAGGATGGTAGTTGTTGAAGACCCATTCAATTTTTATGGTAACCAGGATCTAGACTTTGTTGAACATTATGTAATATGAAGACAACATGTAGTATTTAAGTGAGCAAGTAGTATTGGGGTAAAAGTTATTGAATAGTGTTGAAATAAAATGACAAAATTGTGAAGGATTAAAATATTCCAAGAGCTCAACTTACTTCATCTGAACATGTTTCAATCGCGTTTTATGAACACAAAATGCACATGTTTATTACATATGAAAAAGTTGTGTTGATTTAACTCAGCTGTTTAAGTTTCTGCCAAAGCAAAACATTTGTGTGCAACCAATGTCCATTATTGAATCAAGTAAATCCAACATGGCCTTTTTTTCAGTGTGTAGCATACGTGCAAGAATAAACATTATAAGTGCTTCACAGTGGGAAAGATATAATAATGGTAATCACTGTATAGTGGCCGGGAATAACACTCACTGATTCGTCTGTGAAGGTTCTCGGTCATCCAGGTCATTGTAGTCTAAGGAACTTAAACAACTTAAACAAGTCCCGATGCTTTTCTTTCCAAGCTCCTTAGCCCACTCACTAATTCCTAGCTTTCAGGAGGAAAGAAATACAAACCAAAGATTGAATGTAAGCACTGCCCCTTTTCCCTAAAACATTAGAACAAGTGTTCAACACTGAGTAGTTGTGCCTGCTGGTCCACATGGTGTAGCTTGCCCACTGCAGCCCCACCATTCCAGGGTCTACATGCAAAGGGGATAATAGGACAAGCACAACTGGAACAGGATCAGGTGCAACTGGGACAGATGGTTGAAAGAAACTGGGGTCATCACCAATTGCAGTGGAGAACAGGCTGTGTAGACCCAGATCGCGGTCAGCCGAATCTTCCTCAAAGGCTTCCTCTGTTGATCTCCAGTGTTGAGCTTGGTCCAGGACCAACATGTTGTTCGGCCCTGGTGTGTTTTAGTATGAATTACATACAGTATCTCTGTTTTTTTGGCCCAGACATGACACCTCACACCTGTTTCTCACCTGCAGATCGATCAGGACCGGGTGGAACTGGATCTATTGGAGTGATAGTTGGCCTGATAGTTGCAGGTGTGGCTGCTGCTGCTGGTTTATCGTTCTGCAGAAAACAAAAGCCACAGAGTCCGGATTCCTTCCAGCCTCCCGATGATCAGGACTAGACTGTCTGCTAAACTGTAAATGGAGTCTTCAGCTGGTGCTCTAAACTCTCAGTGCTGACACCAAACATGATGAAATACAGATAATCAATGTCATGCTGGGCATCATCATCACACTTGACAGCAGAACAGCGACTCAGATGATATAAATAGACAAAGTTTAAGTTTATACTTTTGTTTCCTTTGATAATAGTTAATCATGCTTAACTCTTATCATGTATACTCAAGATTAAATCTGATCAATATGATGATGAATGAGAAAACATCCTAACATCACCAGTCATCCTGTTGAACCTCAGCTCTGTATTTCAATATTATATTAAACAACACTTCCTGACTTTTCTACTCTGTGTGTCCTGTTGAATGTTTTTGGGCTAACTGTGGCTCAGAGGTTGAGCTGGTTGAAAGGTTGGTGGTTTCACCCCTGAGTGTTCCAGTCTGCACTCTGAGAAGTCTTTGGGAAAGATACAAACATCGAGCTGCTCCACACAGAAAACACGTGGGTGTGGAAATGGGTGAATGAGTCTCACTATATAAGAACCAGCGAAATTAGATCTTTCAGAATCATATAGTTTTATACTTTTGTAAATCAAAACAGATGATTTAGGACAGACAGAAAATACTGAGTGTATTAATTGTTTTTTGTAGACAGTTACCTGCAGTGGGTTTCAATGGTAATGAATGGAGGTCAGCCGATTCAACAATGAGACACCCCTGATGTGTTTTAGTATGAATCACATACAGTGTCTGTGTTTTTTGGCCCACACAGGGCTCATCTGTGTTTCCTTCGTGTGGAGTGACTTCAGCGCCACGTCTGTGCCACAAAACATTTGGCCGTGTTGTAACTGAGCTGTAAAGATCAAAACCAGCCCTGCAACACATTTTTTCAGTAAATGCAACTTGTAGTAAATTGCAAGCTGCCAATTATAGCAAATTGTTTTTGTACGATTTAAAAAAATGTCAAAGTAATGTAATTTATTACTGTTGTTTTGAGAAAAATAGGAGATGTGGATAAAGATTCTAGCTATGTCCCAAAACTCAGAGGACGCAGCCTTCTCGGTTTGCGTCGACCATGTCCTCCGAAGACCGAGAAGGCCGGAAGTGCAAGGCTGCGAAATGGGACGGTCTAGCCTTCAGATTTGTGTCACCAGCTGTCTCGATGGAGTTTAATAAACTCAGCCGTCTGCTCCTTGCTTGCTAAAATATAACAGGACACTGGAGTACGTTCTCTACCATCTTACACTTCTGTTTAATCAGTTTTCTGTTTGAAGTTTATTCAGCTGTGAAAACTATAACTTTAATCTCAGCTGAACCGATTTACTCAGGAACAAATAAAACACTGGAAATAGCCAAACAATAACATTTTAAGTTGTCTGAGTGACTTATATATTATGTTTAACCTGGGTAACAAAACACCACGGGGATCTGAAAACAATGTGCCCTCAATGTGTTCTCTTCTAGCTATCGAGCTGGTGGGTAACAGACGTCTCCGAAAACGTCGGAGCACTTTTACAAATATGTGATGTCTTGATAAACCGAGCAGATATTTGAAGTTTACACAGCTACATTCTCGCCTAAATATCTTAAAAGTATGACGCACAAACCGTAATAAGAGTAATATTGAAACTAAGTAGCGGCCACCATTGTTGAAGCTGGAATTGGCTGGGCTGCGCTATGAATTCTGGGACAGCTTGGGCTATGAAGGATACATCCGACCCATCCTTCAAATGCGTGGAAATGAAGGACGCATTTGTTGCTATGATAACAATGTGGAACCTGTCTAAAAGGTGTGTAAAATTTGAGAGGAAGGTCAGTTTTGCTAAATCCAAGTTGGACTTCATTCTATGTGATGGAGGTACAAAAGATACCCTCGGATGACCCCCAGCTTCCACTGGTGTGTTGACAATAGCCCTGTGGCTATGTTTCGTCCTCTTCTAAGCTGTGTGAAGTTAAGCTCTGGATTATAACCTGTGACCATCTACCATATTCACCCAATGGCTTCTCATCATGAGTGATGCCCCTCTCACACTACTTAAGACTGCAGGAGAGTCTGCTTCTTTACTGGATCGTTGTGCTAACTAGCGTCAATGTAATTCCTTGTGGTTTTCTAGTGCTTTCTCCTAATAACCTTCTCTTCTCCTTGTAAAGACTTTCCTGGACCCCAGCTTGTTTGTCCTGCCTCTTGGACCCTGAGTGGATGGGTTGCAGCTCAGTAAAGCACCACTCCGACAGCCAAACCCATCTGTTCTGATTGGATTGTTAAATTTGTGATTGACATGACATTGACCAATCAGCAGAAAGGAAGAAAAACCAGCTCAAAATTCATACTCGTAAGTTGAAACTCACACACAAGCGAGGGAAACTAATCCCAGAGTTTAACATGTCGCTTTGTATCTGTAACCAGATCTTAACAAAAACCATTGTAACTTGTGTAAATATTAGATAGATAACTCTTTATTGTCATTGCACAGTCATACATAGTACAGTAGTACAATGAAATTTGGAAACTGTCCTACGTCGGCGCTACATATAACACAACACGACACGATATGACACATCACAACGCAACACAAACAACACAACACAGTATATTATATTATATTTACAAACACAAATGTTTTTTTTACAAACATACAAATTATCATCTATAGATGCACAAACATAAAATTTTGAGATATTTTGGTTAGAAATATCAGATCACAACTACGCTAAATATTTATGAGCACAATTTGAGTGGAGGTTTAATGAAGTTTGCTGGATGAGAATTATCATGTGCAATGCTCCAGATTGACCACATGGGGGCAGTGCTGTTATACACTCAGACTGCAGGACATAATAACAGTGTTGGACTGTGAAAGTAAATCAGCTTTAAACCATAAACCATCTTTTTCCAGAGGGATTTCTGATGACATAAAACTGTGTGTGTCTGTTGTCACAGCAGCAGCCATCAGTGACAGCAGCACACAAAAGCAACACGACAGCAGGTTCAGATACTCAGAGGGACAATTCATTTCTAATGCCTGACCAGTTTGTAGTTTATGTGTTTGAGTTCAGTTTAAGAGCTTTAGAATACTGATCATAAGTTTCAAACAAACAACATATAAGAACATAAGTTGGAAACAAACACAGAGTGAAACAGAGTTTGTTTCCTTCCTGGTTTCCTGTTATTATTATGTTTGTCACACTTAAATGTTTCAGATTAAACACTTTTAAATATTTGACCAAGAAAACACAAAATGCAGTCTCTAAATGGAGATGTTTGTAATCCAAGCCTACATGGTCCTGATCTGAAGCATTTAAATGTGACAAACATACAAAAACCTTTGACTCTCCAGTTGCCCTGGAGCAGACTGTAATCATTGCACCAGACGTGCTTCAGCATGTTGCAGACACACCTTTGGTCTGTTCAGTCTGTGTGTGTACCTGACAGCTTTGCTTCTGTTTTACATGCAGGTGCTGCAAAGAACACACCCTGTTTAACCTGTTTGTAGAACTGATTCCAGCGCAGACAAAATGCTGGATCAGCTGGTTCAACAGGTCAGCAGTTTGCATAATTTTCATCTATACAAACACCAAACAAAGTGCTGTACACAGTGTACCAAACACACTGTGTACAGCACTGTAGGACATACGTACAGTGTTGGAGTGTTAAAACTAATCAGCTTTAAACCATAAACCATATTTTTTTCTGATTATTTCCAGAGTGATTTTTGATGGCATCAAACTGTTTGTGTGTCTGTTGTCACAGCAGCAGCAGCCATCTGTGACAGCAGCACACAAAAGCAACACAACAGCAGTTTCAGATACTCAGAGGAACAATTCATTTCAGTGTCTGACCAGTTTGTAGTTTGTGTTTGAGTTCAGTTTAAAAAGTTTAAAATACTGATCACAAGTTTCAAACAAACAACATATAAGAACATAAGATGGAAACAAACACAGAGTGAAACAGAGTTTGTTTCCTTCCTGGTTTCTGTATGTTTGTCACACTTAAATGTTTCAGATCAAACACATTAAAATATTAGACAACCCCCCCCCCCCCCCCCCCCCCCCCCAAATCCAATTTCTAATGGAGGTGTTTATCATTAAGGGAAAAATCCAAACCTTCATGGTCCTGATCTGAAACATTTAAGTGTGCAAAACATACAAAAAACTGTGACTCTCCAGCTGCCCTGGAGCAGACTGTAATCGTTTCACTAGACTTTCATCAGCATGTTTCAGACACACTTTCATGCTCAGTGCAGCCTTTACTTTACTTGTGTGCGCTCTAAAAGTCTCTTGTCCCCTTTCCTAACCTCCTTTCTCTGACCTCAGTGAAAACACCACTGAGATCAAGGAAAGGAGAACTGATAAGGATTTAGGAAAATAACAGAGCCATGTGCTTGTCTCTCATTTACAGGAGGAGATTTAGGGTCAGATTTACTAACATCTGTATCTGTAAGGACAAGAAAACTTAAACGAGTCACACAGATGTGAATTACAAAGACTGTTTCACTGTAACTGCAGGAAGTTGAACCATGAAAACATTCCTGACTCATGCCTGTTGTGCCTGTGGCAGTTGCTGCTGGGAGGTTATTACTGGGAGGGAGATGTTATCAGAGTTATCAGAGCTTCATCGGCTCAGAGTCGTTATCGCAGCACCAAAACTTTGTCTCTGTCAGTGAACTGGAATGAGCTGGATCTGAAACAAAGGCAGCTGTTACTGTGTTAGATTAACGTCTGCATGTTGAAACGTCTTATTAAAAGCAAAGATGTGCACATACAGGCACGTGTCACAGTTTATTTATTTCTATATTTGTGCTTAATGCTGTGAACATCACAGCACTATGAACTGTGGGTAATCCCTCAGGTCCACAGAGATGAGGACTTATAGAAAATGTGAATAAGGACTCAAAGTGTGTGCAGAGAGCCGTCGTGCACTTGATACCATGACAACAGGACGGCCCTGAGCCCTCAGAGGCCGACACAAAGCTGTGACTGTTTATCTGCACGTCTCAAACACGCCTCCATTTGTCTGCAGGCTGAGTGATCTGACTGAGCTCAGCCTCCATTTTCTACAGGGAGACGCTCAGAGAGGCTTTCACTTTCATTTCACAGGAACAGCTTTGCTTCTGTTTTACATGCAGGTGCTGCACAGAACACACCCTGTTCAGTCTGTTTGTGTGACTGACTGCAGGTGGTATACATATATACAAAAAACGTGAATTTTACAACGTTCATTTATTGGATAAAATTAGCTAAATGTCACCATTGTCCGGCCATAAACAGCGGGGTGTTCAAATTCAGAGGCTGCGTCCACCTGAGGACCTGGCCATCGCGGTCTAAGTTGCCTGGGTCCTCCGAAAGCTGGGTAGACCGGAAATGAGCGACTGTGAAATTGGATGGTCTAGCCTTCAGAATGACTTCATGAGCTGTCTCGGTGGAGTGAAACTCTGCCGTCTGCTCCTTGCTATCTAAAATATAACTGGACGCTGGCATAGATTCTCGACCGTCTCACACTTCTGTTTAATCAGTTTTCTGTTTGACGTTTATTCAGCTGTGTGAAAACCCCGGAGGAACCCTCCTGAGGGATTAATTAAATTTTATTTAATCTAATAACTTTAATCTCAGCCAAACCAAATTACTCACGCACAAATAAAACACTGAAAAAAGTCAAACAATAACATTTTTAGGTTATCTAAGTGACTTATATATTATGTTTATCATGGTTAGCGAAAGACCGCTGTGATCTGAAAATGATGTGCCGGGAGTTTGCTGTTCTCCCCGGCTCAGATATTTGAAGTTTACACAGCTACATTCTTGCCTGAAAATATGTTAAAAGTTTAAATTTGCCACCCAGAAAGAGAAATAAGAGTAATATTAAAACTAAGTAGCTGCAGTAGTAGTAGCCATTGTTGGAAACTGGAATTGGCTGGGCCAATCTGGGATATGGTTTTTTTCAATTTTTCCACGGGGCCAGCAGTGGTGATGGAGCAGGTCTGGTCGACGGCAGCATAAGTGACAAAGTAAATCCGTAGGCTGACCGCGCAACCAGCACAGACAATGAAACTGATCCTGAGGCTGACCAAATGTGCAGTAGCACCAGCAAAGGTAAAGTTCCTCAGTCCTTGGCAGGACCAGCTGGCACAAGGACATCTCGGAAGCAAGTGACTGGGAAGGCTCTCCTGAGCCTTCAAGTAGTGACGTGGGAGCTGCCGGTGGTGGCCGCAGCCAGTCCCTGGCCGGACAACAGCTGACCCCACCCAAGGAACAGATACAGGAGCAGGGACGAACTGGGCCCTGGCTGCCCTTACCCTGGGAACCAGTGTAGGGACATATGGGTGCAGGAGTTAGCAGGGTCTCTGCTTCCCTCACCCAGGGAGCCAGCATGGGTGCATGAACGGGCTGGACACCATCCAATCCCACCCGAGGAAATTTTATGGTTGCAGAGGTCAACAGGGTCTCAGCTGCCCTCACCCAGGAAACCAGTGATGGCTGGATTCCAGCTGTGCCCACCCAAGGAACTGGTATGGGTGCAGGGAGCAGCAGAGCCCTAGCGGCACCGGAAACTGGAACAGCGAATAGCTTGACCTCAACCACCCACACCTGGGGAACAGGTATGGATCCAGGGGTAGGCTGGCCCTGAGCCACCCTAGGAGCAGAAACAGTTTAAGTTTTCAAAAAACTTCAAGCTGGCAAACATCAATTTTGGTTTGATGAGCTACAGCCACCCACTGGCAAAGATGAGTAAACCCTCACTAGGTTTTGGATAAAGTTTACACTCACAATCCTGTCAAACCTGCATTTGAAACGTTGGCTACCATAGCAGTAAAGTATTAAAACAAGGCATTTGGGTCTTCTAACTAAATTAGGAAAGTAGGAACATAAATAGTGCCTCATTGCCAGACCTGGCGCACATCTGGTTGACATACACCCTGCCATGCCAGAAGTCAGTCAGCAGTGCCGGCTTGATACCAGATGCGGGCCAGACCTGCTTGCTATGTGGGAAGATGATTCTGTTCATCTGGACATAGCGTTTTCAGTGGGAGAAATATTTTTTCATCCAAGTGACTTCTTTAGTCTCAGCTGACTGCAGGTTCCCCTAACCTTAGCGCTTATACATACATTTCCATCCATCCATTCTCTTCTGTTTATCCTTTTCAGGGTCGCTGGAGCCTATCCCAGCTTTCATAGGGCGAGAGGCAGAGTACAAATTGTTTCATTTGCACCCTTAGGCCCCCTAGTCAAGGGCGCACCAGCACAAAAGTTAGGCGCACCCAAATTTTTCAACCGCATTGCTTAACACTGCAGTTTTACATGTTCACTTTTTTGGGGGGACAATTGCTGTCCATACAGACAATATTGATTTGTAAATGATTAACTAACAATCTTGTGAACACAAAGTTCTTTATTTGGAGCAGTTCTATAAGAAAGATAAGTTACTGAAAAACTAATTGTGCTCTGGTGGGTTCCAAAGTGTGGGGGTGCCTGTCACTACCCGATCCGTACCGGAAACCCGATCGGTACCCCGCAAAGGTTTCTACTTCCGGTCGTAGCGTTTTACGATAGTTATGGGTCAGAGTATCTGTTAAGATGTTAAGAATAATAAGTATATCTTAAAATGTTTGCAATAATGAAGCATTTCAGTACAATGTAGACAAAAACGAAAAATAAAAAGAAAGTTACGGATCAGGACTCTCCGATCCTTACTGCGCATGTGTAAAGTCTGACCGTACAAATCGGGTCTACCCGATCCGTACCGCGCATGTGCAGATGTTTTCTTCTTCTTCTGTTCGTTTAATGGCAGTGTACTCCCCAGTGTACGAGGATACCGCCACCTGCTGACCGAGCGAATAAACCCTATTATAAACTGAATTAGCGTCATTACAAACGTGTGTTAAATCTGATTTAGCGATAGTCAAGTGTGTTTATGCTTGTCTGTGAGGAGAGGATTGTTGGAATAGTGATGATGATGTGAGCTATCACTGTCAATTGTCAGTAAACACTTAATCTGGCTGATGAATCTACACGTGAGATATTACAAAGTCTGCATTATTAACTCTGTAATTAGGCGCCATTCTTCTTATTTTACGGCGCTGTTGCTCAATCGGGGGACGCTCTCTGTTGAGGAGAAAAGCATGAATTTCTTTGCATACGGATTATCCATTGTTTAAATGTCCCGGGCAGTCGAAAAGGAGGCAGAGCTGTTGAGAAATGCTAGGAGCTAACCGGGTGCTAACCGTATCAATCAAATATATTGAATGTCGCAATGTTGGCAAAGAGAGGAAGTGACGTAAGATTTGTGCATGCGGGGTACCGATCGGGTTTCCGGTACGGATCGGGTAGTGACAGTGCCTACTGGGGTCAGCGGGGGAGCTAGCCACAGGGAGGGGCCACTTGACGCCCTCAGACATAGGTGCATTGTTGGTTCTTTGTATCCGGGGCTGGGCGCTAGTGAAGTGAGGATCGATCCTGAAATATCGATTCCTCCGATACCAGTCATTTATGTTCTAGAATCGATTCTCACATTAAAATATCGATATTTTAGTAATTTAGGGTAAATATCTAATTTATCATCAACAGGAACACAGTGGATAGAAACTATAACATTCGGATTATCTACATTTGAAGGAACTACTTCCTCTTCCGCCTTTCATAGTCATGTGCGAAATACGGCTGTATAAATGTCTCGCAGCCCCTTGGCGTGCGCACTTGTGCACTCAAAACAATGGCCGAACGCAAGCAAAGTCATGTGTGGACATATTTTACCTCCACAAACAGCCAAGACGCGGTTTGTGATGTATGTGGCAAGACAGTGAGGTGTTGTGGCAACACCACTAACCTCGTAAAACACCTTAGAATTAATCATAACACAGAATATGATGAGGTCATGTCGAGGCGAACCGAAGAGGAGGAGAGGAGAGGGACAGGTGCTGCTAGGGCGAGACAGACGTCTCTCGCGGAGTCATTTAGTGCTGCATGCAGGCACTATCCAGGTACAGAGGAGGAAAATGCTGGGTACATAGGCTAGGTCGCATTAAAATATACAGAGTACTTGCAGTAAAACAGGCATTGTAGTCTTTAAAACATAAAAATTCATTTGAAGATTATTTCATAGATAAGAGAAACGTTTTATAGATACTATTATTATCTATTAGCTTTATTATTTTCACTGTTTAATTTTTTTGGCTGAGTTATTTGAATATTTTAAAATGCAGGTATTGACAAACTTATTTATTCCTTTAATTATGTATTATACTGACAATTTCATTCACACAGCATTCTATGTAAAACAGCAAGTATATGTAAACTATCAATTCCTTTCCCCTTAGGCTATTTTAACAGACTGCATACATGACTCTAAAAAGATTAAACATTCAGTGCAGTATACCCCATCTTTTGTTTTGCCCTTTGTATTTTCTTTTCTTTGTAGATGATTCCCCAAGAGCAGCAACACTCACAAGATGCCTTGTAGAGATGATTGTGAAGGACCTCCAGCCTCTGTCCATAGTGGAGGACCAGGGTTTCCAGGGATTTGTGAGCGCTCTTGACTCAAAATATAAACTCCCAGGAAGAAAATCACTGACTGAGACTCATCTTGTAAATTTGTTTGATGAATGTAAAGGCAAAGTAAGAGCATCTTTGCAAAATGCTTCCAGTGTTGTTCTCACCACTGATATGTGGACCTCAGTGTCCACAGAGGCATATTTGACTGTAACATGCCATCTCATTGAAAACTGGCAAATGAGAGAATTTGTCCTGGAAACCCACTCTTTCCATGGGCAGCATACAGCAGATAATATCAGCTCAGCACTTAAGCAAATCACAGAAGAATGGGGCATAACTGAGAAGGTGGTTGCAGTTGTCACAGACAATGGTGCAAATATGGTTGCTGCAGTGCACAAAGCTGGATGGAGGCATTTTCCATGTTTTGCACACACACTGAATTTAGTTGTAAAGGACAGTGTAACAGCTGTCCCAGAAGTGGTGCAGGTGCTGGAAAAATGCCGTGCGATCGTGTCCTGTTTTCACCACAGCACAAAGGCTACTGAGAAGCTTAAGGATATTCAGCAACAGTTGAAAGTGGCAGAGCACAAGCTAATTCAGTCAGTAGATACCCGCTGGAACTCTGTCTTTTACATGTTGGAGCGGCTCTGTGAGCAAAATGAAGCCGTGACCACAGCCGTCTGCCTTTTAGGGAAGAATCAACTATGCTTAAATGCGGGAGAATTATCCCTGATCAAGGAAACAGTTGTTGCACTACGGCCGTTTGAAGAAGTAACACAGGAAGTTTAATCTGAAAAACATGTTTCAGTCTCCAAAGTTATTCCACTTGTGTCACTCATTCACAGGGCTGTAGCAGCCTGTGAACATCAGGGCAGCTCCCTTGCCACACAGCTGGCACAGCAATGCCAGCGCAGATTCAGGGGTATTGAGAGCATTCACTGTCTAGCTGCAAGTACATTTCTGGATGTTAGGTTTAAACACCTTGGTTTTCGTGACAAAGACAATGTTGAAGTATTAAAGAAACGTCTCCACACTGAAATGCAAGAAGTCTATCGGACAGGACAGTCTGCTCCCACTCTAACTGTAAGCTCAACGCCTGTTACTGTTACTGTTAGCTCTGCCTCAGGGCCTTCTACTTCAGGGTCTATCCCGAGTCCTCCACCCGCAGGTCCAGCTGCAACAAAAGGAGGGATATGGACAGATTTTGACATGCAGGTTGTGTCAAGCCAACATCACCGGTCAGCTTCCAGTGATGTACTCATTGAAATACGCCGGTACTCAGAGGAAAAACTGATTCCCCGAGATAAGGATCCATTGGTTTGGTGGCAAGAACATGAACAAACCTTCCCATCCCTAAGCAGACTTTTAGTGAGATACCTAGGAATCGTTGCTTCTTCTGTACCTGCAGAGAGAATCTTTTCAAAAGCAGGACAGGTTGTGAGCAAAAAACAGAGCAGACTTAGAGGGAAAACTGTAAATATGCTGTTGTTCCTAAACAAAAACCTGTGACTAAGGGAAAGTGTTACTGTCAAATGTTTTTGTTGACATGTCCAGACAAGATAAACGTTAAATGACATGTTAAATTATGTTGAATATTTTTCTGGACATGTCCAGACAAGATAAACGTTATATGACATGTTAAATTACGTGTTCAAATAGCACACAACTTCAGGTTCTTTTTTTTTATATGTATATAATAATTCTGCATTATTAAACAGTAAATAAAAAAAAAGTAGTCTGATGTTCTGTAATCAATCTGAAGCTAAAATTTGAAATACAATGTAGAAAAACTTAATGGGCTGTGATTTATTACTATTACTGAAGGTCCGCGACTCCGAACTGTAGTAAAGGGACCTCTGACTAATACGGCGGGGTCCCTGTCAGCTCGTAGCCGAAAAATAGCTTTACTTTGTTGTGTGGGTCAAGTTTTCTTGACAGAGAGAGGCGTTGAAAGGCTGCTCCAACGGAACTTATTGTTTTCGGAGGAAAAAACGAACACGGTGTACAGTCGAGTCTTAATAGCTTACTTACAACTGGGCTCGTCAGGCACATCATATGAAATGAATTCAAGAAAAGCTGTCAGACTTTATCTGACACAGTATAAAGAAGAAGATCACCTCCATCACAAAGAGGAAGTGTGACGTGTGAAGCTCCTGAAAACCTGATGTGTTCTCGCAGTCAGTGACTCTTGACTTTACTTTAAAACTGTATTTCTCACTAATCCAGTTTTTCTCAAAGATTGACAAAAGTTGGCGAGTAGGAGGTGGAGCCTAAATACAGGATTCAGGACACAAAGCTTAAACTCAAGATCAGCGTAAATGCTGAACTCTCAAAGAACCTCTGCAGGTCAGGAACAAAGAATCTAAAACAACAAGAAACTCTTCCTGACTACAGGCGGGTCATGAGGTCAAAGTGTGGAGAGTGCTGATCACTGCACTGATGAGGTAACAGGTTCATCATCACTGGAAACAATCTGAATACTGAGAGATATTGTGATGAGAAACTGCAAACTTAAACTCTATCCTCTGAGATAACAATGACAACAAGCAGCAAATAGTCTGCAGGGGGAGAGAGCATGCAGCTTCTGCAGCACTTCCTGGAAATCACATGACTGTAGAGAACTGTAGAATATAAGACATTTTCTTCAGTCAGCCGTTTAAGCCACACTTAAAAGACATCTTAGCATAAAACCAAGTTTAAATTGTATCTTTAGACACTTTGGTGCTTGCAGCCTGACACTAACACACATAGTTCTTCTTTCTTTGGTTGAGTCTGTAATAACAGCAGTGTTGGGCGAGTTACTTTGAAAAAGTAATTAATTATAGTTACTAGTTACTTCTTCAAAAGAGTAGCTGAGTTAGTAACTGAGTTACAAGATTCTAAAAGTAATTAATTACTTGTAAAGTAACTATTGTGTTACTTTAAAAAAAACGTGTAACCCTCTGGGGTCCAGAGAATTGGCCATTTTTGACTACTTTTTATTTTCCCTCCACATTTCACCTCTAAAGACTATTTACTTTGCCTTGGTATCATCCTTTTCAGCACATCCTCACGTGTCTGAATCTACAGTTATGTTTTCATTTTGACATACTGTATTAACACAATTGATCTAAAATCAGACAGTAAATCAGACAGTAAAATTCAAGTAGAAAGTTATATTTTTTTTTACTGTGACATCCACAAACATGTTTAATGAATCATATTTCATAACTTTAAATGCAAATATAAATTGTCAATTTTAAAATCCTATGCACAAGTTTTGCAAACAACAAAGTTATTTGCAGCCATTTACCTTTTACCTTGATTTTTTTAATAACCATTTCAAACTATTTACAGAACAATCAGCTGTTCTGCATTCAGTAAGATGCCACACAAATTATTTGTGCCACTCCAAAAATTTCTGTCCACTATAAAGGAGAACATCACAGCCTGATACCTGCAGGTCTGACAGCAGCAGGTGTATCACTCCTGTTTCTACCTGGAGACAGCAGTCGCCTCATTGTTCTGACACAAACACAAAACTACCCACAACACAACACATTAACTACATACTTCAAACACGCTAAACGTCACAAATCTCTCACATCTCAAAACTCGCGCTCTTTCTTTTTCTGCTGTCTCTCTCTTTCTCTCTCTCTTGCTGTCACTCCTAAAACTTCCCCCTCTTCCTAAACAACCAAATGTCATGTTGCCATATCATTTATTTTGATTGGTCAACATGGTGCATTTTTCCACCAACACGAAAGGGCTGGGTTTTTTTTCGTTCATAAGCCGAGAGTGCTTGCTGCGCTGTCCTTAGACAGTAAATGTGACGAAACTATTGAGGAAAAAATGCTGCGTATATATTGTTTATCATGACTCTGGTTTTACGTGGCCTGTTGTGGATAGGCGTAGCTTTGGGTCACGTGGTGTCGGTAATAGTAATAGTGATTGCTATATCACCTGTTCAGCCCGAGGGAATTTTTGTGAATGAGTGGGTGATGGGGGAAGTCAGCTTTTGCTGACTGCTCAAGCTTAGAATGTTTATTTTGATCACTGTTTTTCTACGGATTTTAAGGATTTGATAACAAATAAAGAAGTTTTTGATCTGGAACTTTGACTTACGTTTTGAACAGCGGGCGCGTCAACATTATTCCCCTATTCAGCTGCTCGGTGACTCAAAGGCTTGACAGTTGCCAATATGGCCTATCAACACAATTTACAAACTGGTATATATACCACCTTGTTGCTTTGTGTCAGGGGTTGACATTTGTTCAAACACAAGTAAGAGAAATGAGACAACTGCAGACCGACTCAGAGAGTAATTAGAAAACGTGCGCACGGGTGAATGCCTCTGAGAAGACACACACAACGAGCGCAGGCTTTGTTCTTTATTTATAGGGAAAGTAAGTTACATAGTACTTCCTCTTTTAACTGAAAGGGGAGAGGTCAGGCATTATCTCAGCTTATCTGACCTGCACACATACACTGAAAATAACAATGCAGAAGTATATCATGTTTATCTGACATCACACACTGAGGTAAGGAATGCATCATGCTCTCTTTAACACTAAGCTTGATCATGTGAAAATATATGAACACACAAAATATAAGGCACACTTGATTATATTGTATTATAAAGATTTGGTTATAATGTATAATGTAGAAAATCTTTTAACACTTTGTCATCTCGAAGTGGTCATGTGATTGACTTACCACCACTACTTTATTCTTCCTCAGTCAAACAGCAGCACTCATGCGATTGTTTTGCCCCCTTAGCTCCAGGTGTTGTGCAAAAAATTGATCGTCATCGAAAGTGATTACCGTCCACGGGAGCGCGCAGCTGCTTAAAGCTGTAGCGTCCAGATTACTTACAGCTACTTCTGTGCAACTGATATAAGGTGCAGTAAGCTGAACGCAGCTTCAACCTTCTGTTTGTTGAAAAATAATAACGTGACTGCACCGCATTTTCTTGTTAGTAACAATGGGAATAGTAATTAGATTAGTCATTACTGAAAAAAGTAACACTGTTAGTAACGCCGTTACTTGTAACACCGTTATTCCCATCACCGAATAACAGTTTGACAGACAGAATAGACTTGACACTGAGATATTTTCCAAACAGTTTTCAGCTGAACACAAGAGCAACCTGACTGTAAACTCCTTGTTAGAGTGAATTGTTAAATGTTGTCATATTTATGCTTACCATCACATCTACATTGTTTCAAATTGTTTGTGTGATCAAAGACATTCCTTTGTCCCCCTCCCCAGCCTGTTGAATGGTGGGGGAGGCTATAGTGTTTTATTGTAGGTTCTGTTTTGTTTTTTAGTAAACTTTCTGCCCTTTATGGCGTCACCTGTGTTTGTGCATGGTGAACCAATGCAGGAACTGAGCTGTGTATTGAGTGGGGGGGAGATGACCCTCTTTATGACCAAGGATGTTGTTAAAAACAGCTGTAATTAGGAGGTCACGCACACACACACACACACACACACACACACACACACACACACACACACACACACACACACACAGTGCCTTAGCTTTTATTACCATTGGGGTGTTTTACAATGGGTGGTGCTTGTGTTTTAAATAAAAGGCAGCAAGTGGAGGCCTACAGTGGGAGGCAAAAGTTTGGGCAACCTTGTTAATTGTCATTATTTTCCTGTATAAATCATTGGTTGTACAATAAAACATGCCAGTTAAATATATCATATAGGAGACACACACAGTGATATTTGAGAAGTGAAATGAAGTTTATTGGATTTACAGAAAGTGTGCAATAATTGTTTAAACAAAAAAAAAAGGCAGGTGCATAAATTTGGGCGACACAAAAAAAAGAAATGATATCAATATTTAGTAGATCCGCCTTTTGCAGAAATTACAGCTGTCAGAGTTTTAGCCCTGATACTGCTGGATATACAGAAACTCGCTCAGGAACGAGGTCACACAGAGCTCAAGTTTTCACTCGCGAGAGGGAAGCAGTTGTCTCCAACCCACTGGGCTGGACTGGGACAAAAAATCAGCCTGGGCATTTTGACCAGTGACCCGCCCACCACGGTATTATAGGAAAAGCCATAAAGCCTTTATAATAAACTTAAACCTACACCCTCCTCCCTATTCTGGTATTCTAAACAGTACGTAGCAAAAATATAAAACAACCTCATTTATAATTACATATACTAATAGGGTTGCCACCTCCCAGCAAAAAAAAAAAAAAAAAGGTAACCACTCCCCACCCTCTGCCTCAAGATGCTTAATTGACAAAACCGATTTTAATTTAATGCGCATATAAAACAAATGCACAGAAATCTATTATTTTTCTCCAGTAATTAAATAGATTCAACATCTTTCTTCAACAGAATTGCAGACTGCACAAATGGTACCTTAACAAAGGAAAGAATACTATAACTTTGATTTGATATACCTTTATTAGTCCCACAAGGGGAAATTTCATAAGGCTGCCGACCTATTGCACGCAATGGCGGCGCCATCTTACCCTCCGACCATACATACATTACATAAAATATCTCATGGGGAAGAGAGGTCAGAGAGGTATCACAATGGAAAATGCACCACATGAGGAAAGATAAGGAGAAAAAATAACTCCCCCGAGACTGAGCTCCAACAGGGAGATCAGTTTGAGAACAGAAAAAAACACCTCTGCACAAAGAAAAACTCTTAATACACCAAAGAAACACATGACAAGCAACAGGGGTGGGTAAAGGGTGAGAGACAGCCAAATTAGACAGTACATCCGGGCCTGCAGCTGTGCGCTGGTCTCCTTGATCCCCATCAGCATCGGAAGGGAACAAGCGTCGAAGGTGTTTGGAAAGGGAGGGGGGATGAGTGTATATGTATCTGTGTGCGTGTCCATAGTTCAGCTGAGACAGTGTCCTTCGCCCTGCCAGGCTAAGTAAACAGTCTTCCAGCCAACCCAGGGGCCTGTTCTTCGTACGTCGCTTACTACATCCAAGATCAAATGACACATCCAAGATCAAATCATCGCGCTAACCGTGAGCTCGCTAATCCGGTTCCCCGAACACACCTGCTGTTGACGATTACTACAGCTGGATGAAGTAATGCGCGATCACTGGGTGTCGTAAAAGGGGCTACGCATCGATAGCAGAAACAGTGATCGGCAAGCCTCTGATTGGTCGGCGAAAATGTCGAAGGGGCGTGCTCGGTATTTCCCGGCAGCAGAGCAAGAACTCATGAGTGCGGGATTTCAGGAGTTTCAGAGTTTAATTAAAACGCAAGGGAACACTGCAAAGGCTGCAAAAGCAAGTAGAGAGGGCTGGCAGAAAGTTGCTGACAAATCAAACTCGTAAGTAATTTAATAATAACAATAATAATGGAGTGGGTTTATATAGCGCTTTTCAAGGCACCCAAAGCGCATGACAATACCACTATTCAGTCACTTTATTATTTAGCCTATTTATAGATTTATTATATTACACTATATTATCCAATATTATATTACATTATATTATATTGTCATATTATATCCCCTTTCACATTAGAGCCACAACAGGACCCACTAGAACATGGGAACAAGTAAAAGTGAAATATAAGAATATTCTACAGAATGGTAATATTTATCACTTATATTGCTTTTCGTCTCTTGGAAAGAGACCCTGAAATAATCTGTTAGTTTGTTCATAACAGCAACCAAGAAAAGGGCAGAGCAAATAAAGACAGGTGGTGGTCCTGCACCCCCTCGTCAACAAGTTGGTTAAGTAAATAATATCCTCACGGGAAACTCGATATCTCTCTATGAGCACACTGTCGCGCTGAGCTAAAGGATCCTGTCTGTCCCGCAATATACGCTGAATTCTGAGGACTCTCCTTATCAATCTTGCACCTTCCGCAATGGGCTGCTCGCGTATACGGACAGGACATGGCTGCGACAGGCTTCCCAAATCCACCTTCGCTTTTATAGCCGTGGTCTCTCATCTTGATTACACGAAGTAATTTACAATTGCTACTCTGAAATATGAATTACATCTGTAATAATCACATACATGTAATAGAATGTTAATAGTACATTTCCCTTTTTTAGTAAATGACCTGTATGTATCTGTGTGACATCAATAACAGGATCAAGTGCTGCATTATCTTTGGTTACATTGATGTTATTTATTTGTGGTGAAACGGTGGCGGAATGTCGCTGTTGCTTTCGTATGATGACGCGGACATACCTGCGTGGCCGCGATCTAATCCTGTTTACATAAAGTAAACCTGCTCCCGAGCAGGTTTACGCTTACGGCTCTGTTGCTATGACAGCAAGTCCCGGATGAGCTTCGGGGAACCGAACGATCCAAGATCACGCGAAATCGGCAACAATCTAATCCAGCTAACTTACTTAGCGAGGTACGAAGAACGGGCCCCAGGTGGCCTTGCATGGAATGGGAAGGAACAGACTAAACACAGTCGTTATCAGGGTGTTTTTGTTCAGCTCCAGCCTTGAGACTGCAGTTGGCGCCAAAGGGGTATTCGCAGGGCTGGACTGGGACAAAAAATCGGCCCGGGCATTTTGACTAGAGACCCGTCCACCAGGTATTATAGGAAAAACCATAAAGCCTTTGAATGAAAACAAATGCTGTTGTCACAGTGATGTACAGTCTTGTTGGTATATATGCATCAGTCTAATAAAGTTAAACCGACACCATCCTCCCTGTCCTGGTATTCTAAACAGTACCTGGAAGTAGACTGCTTGGTCGAGTTAACTTCCTGAACTATCTAGAACACATGGTGAAAACCTGAAATTAAGACAGAGAAGACTAGAGGTGAGACATGATCATTACTGATTACTGATGACAGATTTAGATATATTTTCATAAACCATTCATTTGCCACATCAATAAACAGCATGGCAGGGGAAAATATTTTCTCTAACATGGCAAACTTTAAAAAGTGAAAGGAGACAGAAAGACAGGTGAGAAAGAATAAAACTTAATTGACTTTTAGATGGCATTTCACACACAGTAGTGGTACAGTATCTAGAAAATGTGGGAAAAATACGGGCATCATATAAAGTACTTAGCTACTTCTGAAGAAATTATTATGGGACCCTAAAAAAATACTATGTACAATAATGGATTTCTAAACATTTTACATCAGATGAAAACATTTGTTGTAAGATTCAGATAGAGACTTGTTAAATGAGAATAAGAAAGTATTTCTTTGTGCCCCCCTTTCCCTGTTAATGCCCTACCTGGCCCCCTGGCAACACTTTGCTAGACCCGCCCCTGCACAGTTACCAGCTGTCAGCTACTTAGAAAAGGATCCTGGTGTTATTTGTCTCTCAGAAACAGTTCATAACTTCTCTTCAACTCATTCATGTGACCTAAAAGGTAAACCTGTTTCTCCATCACAGCTCTGATGATCCAGTAAGGACATCTCCTGGTTTCATCTTCATGTTTCCCTCTCACCAGATAACCAAACCGACATCATGACCAGCAGCTTTACAGCTGTGGCTCCAGCAAACATCAGCTGATACTAGAAAGTAATATTAAATAAATTCTAACAACAGCTGATCAAGCTTAAACGTGCTGCTGTTGTTTAGCACGACATCCGCTGGTTTCTTCTTTCTGGCGCAAAGAGGGTGATAAACAAACACAAGAGAAAAGCCGATCAGCTGATCATTGATCAGTTTCATGATTGAAGTAGAAACAGGAGAGGCAGGGGGAGAGGATGAGAGAAGAAGAGGCAGCTGTGCAGCAAAGACACAGAATAACTCCAGCTGTGTGTCTTTTTCATTGTAGCTGAAGTCCGGGACAAACTGTTCCTTTTCACCTCAATAAGAAACGCGTAATATTTTCTCTGAATACGAGACAATTCCGTCTTTTTACGGGACGGTTGGCAACTCTAATAATTAACCTTATGAATAAAATAAAGTTCACTATCACTAACATCAAAGCACCCACCCAGCTGTATAGAAACTCCGTCATGCTAGCTAGTACACAGTACGAGTTATTGTAACTGACTGTAAAAAGTCAGCACAATGAAAATAAACTAAAAATAAACTAATAAACTAAACTTGGTTTATATCTGGGTCAGATAGACTGCAGGTCATAACTTCTTACCTGAAATTCAGTTCACCTGAATGCAAATGCAAACAAAACAGTATGCCCGATGGCCAGTCCAGCTATAACTCTGACTGTTCTCACCATTCGTCGGTTCTGTCTATCCGAGATTTTTCTTGGTCTGCCACTTCGAGCCTTAACTTGAACTGAGCCTGTGGTCTTCCATGTTCTCAATATGTTCCTAACTGTGGAAACAGACAGCTTAAATCTCTGAGACAGCTTTCTGTATCCTTCCCCTAAACCATGATGGTGAACAATCTTTGTCTCCAGGTCATTTGAGAGTTGTTTTGAGACCCCCATGTTGCTACTCTTCAGAGAAAATTAAAAGATGAGGGAAACTTACAATTGACCCCCTTAATCATTCACCTGTGTATGTAGGTCAGGGGTCACTGAGGTTACCGAGCCAATTTGAGTTCCAATAATTAGTTCTACAGGTTTTGGAATCAATAAAATGACAAAAGTGCCGAAATTTATACACTTGCCTGATTTTGGTTAAACAATTTTTGCATACTTTCTGTAAATCCAATAAACTTCATTTCACTTCTCAAAAATCACTGTGTGTGTCTCCTATATGATATATTTAACTATATATATTTATACAGGAAAAATAATGACTATTAACAAGATTTCCCAAACTTTGGCATCCCACTGTAATTCAGGGTCATTTTGCAGTTGGATTAAGAGTGCTTTTCTGAGACACCGACCGAGGCTTCCCTTGCACAAGTAAAATTGATCGATCGCTGTTTGTCTTGCTTCCTTGTCATTAACGGGAATAAGTCTCTGAACCAGCGGGGCCTGTGGAAGTGCAGACCCAGCACTCATGACTAATTAATTATTACAACTATAAACGATCTCCGGGGATCAGTCAAGTCACACAGGTTCATAATTTCATAATCAGTGTTGATGGAACAGCCCCAGATTAATTCACTGTTTTATACATAAGAGCGATTTTCACAGCATTCAATTACAGAAGAAGATGTCTATGAAGTTGCTTAAAGGCACTTCAGAAACAGAGTTTTGTCTGTTGTTGCCAGGACAGACTCAGAAAGAGCATTAACAGGTATGCATGTAAATGTTTATTAACACTTACATAGTGTTCATATTTCATTCATTCACAGAATAATTTCACTCATTATCATTGTCGTTGTGTTTAATTTTTTTACAGAGATATAAAAAACCAAGCAAAACAAAACAGTGTTGATAAATGCACAATGGACACACAGGAACCAAGCAAAACACCAAGAGGCTGTTTAAAGAGGCTCTCACTGAGAGAAGAGTACAGATGCTCAGCAAGGTGGAGCAGTTGAATATTGTAGGTGGAGGCTTCACATTGTCAGGTATCAAAAATAAGAACCATGATTTGAACTGAACCTGAGAACAGTCAGTACAGAAGCTCTTACAGTGGAGTGATGTTTGGGGACCAGAAAACAGTGCATTAGTTCATCACACTGCCCATTACTGCTGTAATGATTAATGCCACACTGTAGGTAGTTGTGCTTTCATGTACTCATGTTTTTATACTTTTGTTACTGAGCATAAAGTGCTGTATGAACCACAGTGTCAGGTTTCCCTAAAATCACAGTGTTGCTTAATTTGAGCCAAACTGGTGGATCTAAACATTCCCAGTCAAACTTGTACCAAAACAGTATCAGTGTACAAACATCTGTATCATCTGTACAACTGTGTAAACATTTTTGTTTATTATTGTTTTTGTATACAAAATTAGTTTAAGATGTTTTTGCTGGTGTCAAAGGTCAAAGCAGGTCAAATCTGACCTGAACAGTGTGTCAGGTAAAAGATAAGTTGAAGAGGTTGTCAAACTTCTCAGTGCAGGATCAGAGAGAGAGAAATATGTGAGTCTATAACAGTTTGTTCAATCTGTTAAATCTGATGAGCTGGATTTACACACTAAAAAATGTCAGACAAAGAGAAGATTTTTATACAAACTGTTTTCCAGTGGACTGTACTTAAAGAGTAAAAAGTCACATAAAGTAAATAAATAAATTCATTTCAACATAAAAGAGTTCTATTTAATTAGCTGAACTTGAAGCTCCAACACAAAAACACTCACTGACTCTGAGATCAGAGCTCAGAAATTCATGTGTGTTTGTAACACAGTTTGACTTTGTGTCAGTAAATCTCATGAACAGCCTGAAGATGAATAAACTGTAGTTCAGAGTCACAGACAGCACAGACACACACTGTTGGTCTGAGTCTGCACATGATGATCATCGGAGTCGTCTGCTGGATGTTCAGGAGAGTTTCTGTCTGTCCTCAGATCGTCTGACTCACAGTTCAGCTATGGAGACTGAAGATGAAGATGATCATCATCATCACTTTCTTTCAGTCCTTGATTATCTGTCTTTCTTCGGTAGCAATTTTTAGCGGGCGGAGACTTAGAGTTGAGCTTTGAAAACCCTGCAGAACTTCGAACCTGCTTGTAATGTTTTATTCTCTGTTTTTGTATTCTTTTGTAGATCTCTCTGGAGATCAAAAAACCAACAGCAGCAACAAGTAGCACAACAAAAACTGACACACCAACGATCAGTCCAACAGATCCTCCTGTCTGACCTGCAGGTGAGAAACAGGTGTGAGGTGTCAGCTGTCAGTGAAGAACAGTACAGAATCCATTTCCAATTTAGTTTAGTTCAGGAGATTAGGTTAAAAAATAATTTACAACATGTAGAAATTGAGAAAATGTTCATACTGATTGATTTTTCTGTGCTTTTTCATGTAAAAACAGGAAATACGTGATCTGACCAAAATGGCAGCTGCCATCTTGTTTTCACCATTAAAAAAATAGATGAAAATAAAAATGTACTAATTAACAGGTCTAACAGCTCATTGAAAGTCAGGGTAAATGGACTGATTTATATATAGCACTTTTCTACTCTCCCAGAGCACTCAAAGTGCTGTATACAACATGCCTCATTCACCCCATTCACACAAGCTCTTCTAAACGCAAGTGCAAACTAACCAACATTCATACTCATCAGAGGGCAACTTGGGGTTAGTATATTGCCCAAGGATATTTGGCATGCAGACTGGAGAAGCCAAGGATCGAACCACCAACCTTCCAATCAGTAGCTGATCTGCTCTACCACCTAAGCCACAGCCACCCTAAAAAAAGAAATTGAGGTCCCCTTTTTTTAAGCGCAGCCCAGGACCTCACTAGCTGGGGAGCCCCAGGGTCGATTTGAACCAGCGCCGTCTGCATTTAGGTCAAGTTGGTTTCATCCAGCTATTCTACATAATTTGACCTGTTTGGCTGCAGATCTGTGAGAACTCATTAAACCATGTCTGAGACTTTTGGAAGGTCAAATCCTCGAGTCTCTGAAAATGTGTTTATTTATTATGAGGCTGTCACACCAACCAAACTACACTGTGTACACAATTTACAATTTACATATATGAAGCACTTCAAACAGTGCAAACTGACAGACTGCTTTCAAAATTACAGCTGAAAGACGAGTTTTTCAATATCTCAGTGAGCTCAGTGTGATTGTGTCATTAACCCTGATAATTATTGAATTAATTTCTGTAAAATTTACAATATTCAATGCAGTTGTTACACATACAAACTGTGGATTGTGGCTTTTATGGAATTTACAAGTTTATCAGCTCGTATGTTCTCAACCATGAATTAATTAATTTAAAAACAAAATTCAGAGGAGATGATGATGTAAGAGAACAACAATTTATCACAGCTGGTCCAGATGTGTCAGGGATCACTGATGATTTCAGCATGATAGGTTCAAAGCCACACTGCAATCAGTCTCCTCTAGACTGTTCAGAACTGAAATTTGGAAACTTACAGATCAGTAACCCCACTCAGCTGGATGGTCAGGGATCAAAGTACCAGTCTCAAGAACATTAAAGAAAGAGGCAGCCATCTTTATAACACAGCAACACAGCTACAGTAAAGATATATACATTACAATAAACACTGTCTGTGTCCAGATAAGCTGCCAGCTTAGTTTGATTTGACCTAAACCTGACAGAGTGACAGCAGCCGCCCTCTCTCTGTAACAGCAACAACATGCAGGGAGTCTGCTCAGCTACACATGGATTAAACTCTACGGTTAAACTATCAGGACATAATAGAAGTCAGTGAAGTAATAAATAACAAACTAGCTCAGCTGGAGTCTCACATTGTCACAGATGAGGATGATAACACTGACTCCAGAGTGAGCAGGACACATCTGTGCTAAAGAAAACTGATGGAGGCCATCTGAGTGTGGGTGGATGCTGGACTACAGCAGTCAATCAAACAGTTAATCCTTCAACACTCCATTTACACTGCTTGATGCACTTTGATGCAAGTTGTGTATTGTGTATATATAAAGTGTAACTTGATTAGGTGGGACAGAGAGCTGTGATCACAGATCACAGGTACAGCTGAGTTTTAGCCTGATGCTAAAGAAGCACATTTTCAAACACATGATGATTTCACTTTTCAAAAGTCTCAAAAATATATTTTAATGAGCTCTCACAGATCTTTACTCTTTCTTTCTGCTAGTTGAGCCAAACGTGACCCCTGACCTATACCCCTACATAGGTTGTTAAAGATGTCCTGGGAATTAACTAGTAATTTTTATATAAAGTATCACAAACATTTTAACAGGTTAAAATCTGTAAAATCACATATGTAGAACACTTGATGGTTTCCTGGTGTAGAGTCACAGGATTTGGACATTTTCCTGCAAATATGTTGGATTTTTTTTTTGTTCAAATGTAGTTACTTTTATTATTCAGTACTGTTAATGTGCATAATCCACTGTTGTACTCACTGTTTTGTTTTTCCTGTGTTTGATGCTCAGAGTCTCTACAAGTCATCAATGTCAATGACCAAGCAAATAAGGAGCCCCAGAAATCTGAGAAATTGCTGAGTGGACTGTACCAAGAGTACTGTATCCTGGGGGAATTATGATGTTGTTTATGTTTAATATTTATATTGTTTATTTTCCATTTGAGTTTGGTTGAGTTGTTCTGGATTTTATTAGTTAACCTGTTATCATACACCAGGTCACCAGGTGTATGATAACAGTGATAGCATCAATTAAAGGTTTAGCCACATGCTAAATAAACCCTATGTTCAGGAATTAAAGGATGAATAGTTGCCTTTGTCTTTTATCAGATGCAAAAACTTTCCTGAAAGGATAGAGATCAAAACTTATTACTCGCTCATGTCACCTTAAGACACACGCACTCACACACGAAAAGTAAGAAAACAATTATTTATGAAATATTAATATATAAACCCACTTCACAAATCGCTACCTTATCGTGGTGGAGGGGTTTGTGTGTCCCAGGGATCCCATGAGCTGTTGTCTGGGGGCTTCTGCCCCATGGTAAGGTCTTCTTTAGCAAATTGGTCCAGGGTGAGGGTACAGATAAAGAGCGATTCAGAGAACCGTTATGAGCAGAACACCAAGAGAACAATTCACCCTTCTTGGATTGCTGGAGGGTGCTCCGCCTAGGGACTCTATTGTTCTACTGGGAGACTTCAATCCTCATGTGGACAATGACAGTGAGACCTGGAGGGGAGTGATTGGGAGGATCTGAACCCAAGTGCTGTTTCGTTGTTGGACATCTGGGCAAACCACAGTTTGGCCATTACGAACACCATGTTCGAATATAAGATTGTCCATAAGTACACGTTGCATGAGAATGGCCACAGGTCAATTGATTTTTTAATCGTATTAGCAGACCTGCGGCCATATGTTCTGGACACTCGGGTAAAGAAAGGGGCTGAGCTGTGACCACCTGGTGGTGAGTTGGTTCAAGTGGTGGGGGAGAACACTGGACAGACCTAGCGCGTCTAAAGGTATGGTGAGGGTGTGCTGGGAAAGCCTAGCAGAGGCCCCAGTCTGTGAGATCTTCCAAGCACACCTTCAGCAGAGCTTCAACAGCATTCCGAGGGACACTGGGGACATTGAGTCTGAATGGACCATGTTCAGCATCTCCATTGCCGAAGCCGCTGCACTGAGCTGCGGCTGCAAGGTGGTTGGTGCCTGTTGCGGTGGTAACCCCTGAACCAAATGGTGGACACCAGAGGTGTCAGACGACTCAGGAGGGGAAAGCGGCACTCTACCTGCACTGTGTATAGTGCGAGTGGAGTGCCTGCTGACTTTGACTGAGAAAATTGTTGGGCGGTGGAAGAAATACTTTGACAACCTCCTGAACCCCACTCGCACGTCTTCCGTGGAGGAAGCAGAGTCTGGGGATGCCCCACCAATCTCCGGGGATGAGGTCACTGAGGCAGTTAAACAACTCCTTGGTGGCAGAGCTCTTGAGGTGGGTGAGGTCCGCCCTCAGTTTCTGAAGGCTCTGGATGTTGTAGGGCTTTCCTGGTTGAGATGCCTCTACAGTGTTGTGTGGAGATCAGGGGCAGCGCCCCTGGATTTGCAGACTGGGGCGGTGTTTCCCATCTTTAAGAAAGTGTTCCAACTATAGGGTAATCACACTCCTAAGCCTCCCTGGGAAACTCTATGCCAGGGTGCTGGAAAGGAGAGTCCATTCGAACCTCAGATACATACATTGATAAGTACACAGACTCAGTCTGCGGATTTATCAAGAAATGCGTGGAAGACGTCGTCCCATCCAGAACAGTTATGGTCTACCTAAATCAAAAACCATGGATTAACAATGATGTTCGCACGGCACTGGCAGCACAGAACACTGCTTTTGCTTTCATGAACACATCGGACTACAAACACGCACATTACCAACTCTGGAAGACAATTAAAGCAGCCAAACCTAAGCAAAGGGATAGAGTGGAACAACAATTTGAGAACTCTCAGAGAATGTGGCAGGGACTAAACACAGTCACAGACTTTAAAGGAAGAATCAGCACACCACAGACCACGGCCTCTCTGTGTGAGGATCTAAACGTATTCTACGCTAGATTCCACACAGTGAACACCACGAGACCGGACAGTTTATGCATTGGGAATGACGTTAGCGTGCACACTGTGTCTGAGGAGGATGTGCGCAGGTGCTTCAGACAGATGAATACACGCAAAGCTAGCATTCTGGACGGGATTCCTGGTTGTGTCCTCAAGTCATGCGCGGCTCAGCCGGCTGGAGTGTTCACACATATCTTCAACCTTTCCCTCTCTCTTTCTGTAGTCCCAGCCTCCTTCAAAACAGCCACCATTGTCCCTGTACCCAAATCCTCCACCATCTCATCACTGAACGTCTGGCGACCAGTAGCCCTCCCCCCCATTGTGAGAAAATGCTTTGAGAGGCTGGTCAGGGACTTCATCTGCTCTGGACTACCCAACTCACTGGACCCTCTAAAATTTGAATACCACCCCAACAGGTCCACTGATGATGCCATAGCCCTGACACTACATACTGCCCTGTCACACCTGGATAAGAGAGACATGTATGTGAGAATGCTGTTGGTAGATTACAGCTTAGCATTCAATACCATCATTCCATCGAAGCTGGACAGGAAACTGCAGGATCTAGGACTGAGCAGATCTCTTTGCAGCTGGATCTTTAACTTCC
Organism: Simochromis diagramma; assembly: GCF_900408965.1. Classification (NCBI taxonomy): domain Eukaryota; kingdom Metazoa; phylum Chordata; class Actinopteri; order Cichliformes; family Cichlidae; genus Simochromis; species Simochromis diagramma. Next base: position 9,453 of record NW_024387264.1, on the reverse strand, counting down.
TGTCAGACAGATGCCAAGTGGTCAGATTGGGCAGCATCACCTCATCACCTGTCATAATGAACACTGGTGCTCCACAGGGGTGTGTACTGAGCTCTCTCCTGTATTCACTCTACACCCATGACTGCACAGCCAATAGCAACTGGAACATCATCGTGAAGTTTGCGGATGACACAAAAGTGGTGGGTCTTATCACCAAAGGTGCTGAGGCAGCTTACAGGGGGAGGTCAGCACACTGACCCACTGGTGTCAAGAGAACCATCTCACCCTCAACATCACGAATACAAAGGAGTTGATAGTTGACTTCCAGAGGGATAAAGAAGCACATACCCCCATCACCATCAACGGTGCTGCTGTGGAGAGAGTGAGCAGCTTCTGTTTCCTAGGTGTACATCTGGTAGAGGATCTTTCGTGGTCAGTACACATAAACAAAAAAATGTGAAGAAGGCGCAGCAGCGCCTCTTCTTCCTCGGGAGACAGAAGGAGATTTGGCAGGAGCCCCCGCATCCTCAGGACCTTCTATCACTGTGCCATTGAGAGCATCCTCACTGGATGCATCACCACCTGGTATGGCAACAGCACCGCTTACAACCGCAAAGCTCTCCAGAGAGTGGTATGGTGTTCTGAACGGATAATTGGAGGTGAGCTTCCCTCCCTCCAAGACATCTACAAGAAGCAGTGCCTGAGGAAAGCGGGGAGGATCATCAAAGACTCCAGGCACCCTAGCCATAAACTGTTCAGACCACCATGTTTTTTTATGATACATACATACATTTTGTGTGCATACATCCTTAAAATTGTACATATATTTTTTCTCATAATTCTCACATTCCTGCTCTTATAATTGGCTTGTTTCTTACACTTCTTGTATTTTGCGCACCACTGTTGCTTGTGAAGCTTGTACAAACGAATCTCACTCACATGTGCTGTACCAGTGTACCAATAATGTGACGTGACAATAAAAGTGATTTGATTTGATTTTTTGATTTGATACAGAAGGAACAATCCGGTTTTGTTCCCAGTGGGTGATGGGCTCCACCAGGGCTGCCCTTTGTCACCGATTCTGTTCATACTTTATATGGTCAGAATTTCTAGGTGTAGCCACGTGGCGGAAGGTTTTCACTTGGGTGGTCTCAAAATCTCATATCTGGTTTTCGTGGATGATGTGGCTGTTAGAAAGCCCACTGTTTACACATTATTTGCTTGGTTGAAGTGTTGTGGTTTGTTTATAGATAGTGTTTGCGCTGTGGAAATTGATATGTCCTACGTCATTGAACTCACCATATCTATGCTGATGCTCCTTGAATGCACCACTCTATGCCGTGTGCTGCTAGTCTGCCTTGTAGCTGCTGATAGCCAGCATTGCTCCTTGTGTCCTCTCATCAGCATTTCGTGGGTTTTGGTTTATTGCTGTGTGTGAATGCCAGAAGGTGGGTTCTGTTTACATGATGTTGTGTATGTCAGATGCTATTGTGTGTATTTTGTTCCCTCGTGACTATGCTAATGTTATCTTATGCTAATGCGCTAATACGCTATGTAAGCTACTAAGCTAGTTAATGCTAATTATAAATCTTGTGTAATTATTGAAGTTGTTATAGATGTGAGTGTTGAATACAGTTCCTTGTGCTATCTCTGTGCTAGAATAATGTCTGGGCATGTTGAATGTTTTATGTGTGCTGTACTGATAGTTGCTTTATGTATCATTACTACAGACCACAGCTGAATAAATCTCCTAAACTTGGAAGCTGCCTCCGTGTTCTTTAACCGGAACACACCCACCATACCTTGCCGCTCTAAATCAAATCAGCTAAACTCCCGGAGACAACATTCTCTCCATTTTATGGTCCTTCGAGCCGGAGTAGAGTACTGATTAAGGTATGGAACAGACAGATGTCCAGGCTGACTCAGCACCCCCACGTGTTTCGCAGAGACAGCGACGGCCACCTGCTTACCTTACCGATTATGAGGTTTCAACACTCCCTCTTGAGGGACAAACTCAAACCAGGCAACAGGCTACTGCTTCTCAGTGTTCACATAGTGGTAAAACACGCTCATCCCAGAGGAGCTCCAGCTCCAGATCCACAAGGGCATCACGCTCGTCGATAGGCAGATTCCCTTCCCACGCATTATCAGACCTGGAAACAGCCCAGCTCGAAGAGCGAGTGAAGCAGATGGAACTTGAGGAATTCCAACAGCACCTAGAAGAGGATCAACAAATCGAATATGAGTGTCAACGACTTCAAGCTCAAGCCAGAGAGGCCCAGCAGCTACAGGAAGAAGCCATTAGAACCCAAGAGTCATTGAGCAGACAGCTGGAGAGGCGACGACAGCTAAAGAAGAGGGTAAACGAGTTGGAGATAGCCAAGATGGTTACTTCTCTCCTTAAAGAGAAAGCACAAGAACCCAGTGGTTCCAGAGTCTCATCCATGCCCATCGGAGAATAGTAATTCGAGCACCCATGCAGCTCTACCTTCAGTCGGTCCCGTGGGTCAGCCTCCTGTACCGCTAGTCGCTCCACCCTCAACACTTACTGTGGCTCAGCCTCCAGCGCCCGTGGTAGCTCCACCTCCAGTAACCATGGCCTCGCATCCATTGCATTCTCAATGCATGCCCCAAGTGCTGCACCCAACTGTTCCAGCTGGACCTCGGTCTACTACCTTTGCACCTGATATCTTTTACCAGGCATCTACTCCATTCTCAGTTCAGCCATCGCAGTACGCTCGTGCAGCCTGCACTAACCCTGCCGAAGCAGAGTTATCTTGCACTCCCACCCGGACTAAGTCCAAGCTACATCAACTACCGACAGCTAATGCCTACCCTTTCCTCGCCACAGGGTTATGGCATTCCCAAACCTATGATTCCCTCCTTTGAGAGTGGCCGTGAAAGTGACTTTGCCTTATTGAAAATGGCCCTTGACAACCTGTTGAACAGTCATCCACACCTGAATGAGCAGTATAAATATCAAGTGCTGCTTGGGCACCTACGGCTACCTAGTGCAATCCAGCTGGCTAAGGCATACATGCACGACCCAACGCCGTACACCACAGCCATGCACGCCCTGCAGGACAAGTATGGGCAACCCCGTCAGCTCGTCCAAAGCGAATTGGGCATAATTCTGAATGCTCCAGCTATCAAATTCGGTGACGCAGAAGCCTTTGATGCATTTGCCTTGTCTATCCAATCTCCAGTAGGGATGCTTAGGACACTGGAGGGCCAGAACGGCTTTGAGCTAAGATGTGGGTCTCATGTCGACCGACTACTGAGTAAGATGCCACCCAGTTATCGCGATGGGTTTGTAGAGCATTGCCTGAACCAAGGCATTCTTCGGACAGGTACTGACCAAACCTATACCCTGCCTGATCTGAGTTCCTGGCTGCAGATGAAATCCCAAGCGAAGCGCATCGCAGGTAGAGCTGCTTCACTCTATAGTCCTGAAGCTTATAAGCTGACAAAGAAAGACCAGCGTCTTCCCAATAAACCAAAGGAGAAATCTACAGCCTTCTTCCTGACTTCCCGGGAAACCCCCAGCGCAGAAGGGAGTTCTTTCCGACCAAAGACCTCATCCAGACCAAAATCATACTGTCCGCGCTGTGAGAATAAGGAGCATTTCCTGAACGCTTGTGTAGAGTTTAAGAAACTGACCACTGACCAGATGGTGAGGTGGTTAACTGATGAACAGCGGTGTTGGAAATGTGGAAGAAATCACCAGCCGGAGGTTTGCACCCTCAAACGACCTTGTAATACCTGCAGAGAGCAACACCTGACTGTACTGCATGATGCTGTCCAGCAGATCCAGAAGAGTGTGCTCATGATGACTGCTCCGACTACAACAGTGTACTTGGATAGGCCAAATCGTTCCCCCAAGGTGATGCTGAAGGTTGTAAAGGTTTTGCTGTACAACAGGGACCAAACATTGGAGACTCATGCAATACTTGATGATGGCTCAGAACGAAGCATCATTTTACCACAAGCTGTTCGACGCTTAAAACTCACCCCAGAGCCTGAGACGCTTACCCTGCGGACTGTCCACCAAGAGGTAGTGCAGCTTCGTGGCGCCTCAGTCTCCTTCCAAGTGTCTTCCCCCTACAAACCTGGGGAGAAGTATCATATACAAAAGGCATTCACCGCCGATGCCCTTGGTCTCTCAGAACATTCCTATCCGGTGAGGATTCTCCAACGCCGCTATAAACACCTGCGTGACTTACCTCTGCCTTTGGTAGACCATGTTCAACCTCTGCTGCTTATCGGCTCTGACATGCCTCATCTCCTGGCCCCTACAGAACCAGTTCATCTGGGCCCGACAGGGGGACCCATCGCTGTCCATACCAAGCTTGGTTGATCGCTCCAAGGTCCCATCAGTATCGACCAGACTCCTGCAACTGAGCAGCAGTGCCTGTTCACAACAACCGTTGTGCCAACCAGTGAGCTTCTCAGGAATGTTGAGCGTCTCTGGCAGATTGATACGCTCCCTTATGCGAGCGAGAAGCAGGTAACCCGATCGAAGCAAGATCAGCAAGCTCTGAACCTAGTCCAGACATCCACTATCAGGGTCACTGTCGATGGGACACAGAGGTATGCCACACCACTGCTTCGTCGCGCCAACTCCGCCACACTTCAAGCTCCTATGGAAGCAGTTTTGCCAAGTCTGCGCAGTACAGAGAGGAGACTTGTCAAAGACCCACAACGTGCCGAAGTGTATTGTCAGGAGATTCAGAAACTAGAGAAGTTGGGCTATGTAGCTGTGGTGCCACATGAGATAGCTAGAACCACTGCAGAATCCTGGTTCATACCTCACCACATGGTGCGACACAATAACAAGGACAGGATCGTCTTTAACTGCTCTTTCCAGTACGAAGGGAAGTCCCTCAACTCTATTCTCCTCCCTGGACCTGCCCTAGGTCCATCTTTGCTAGGAGTTCTTCTTCGGTTTCGACAGTATCCAGTTGCTGTGAGTGGCGACATCAAAGGTATGTTCCACCAGTTACGCCTGTTGCCAGCAGACAAACCAGTGCTGCGCTTCCTCTGGCGGGACATGAAGAGGAATGAAGAGCCGAAGATCTATGAATGGCAAGTGCTACCATTTGGCACTACATGCAGTCCTTGCTGCGCCATCTATGCACTGCAGCAGCACGTCCGGGACACTTGTGGGTCCAATCATGACCTCGTCCATTGTGTAGAGCAGTCGTTCTACGTGGATAACTGTCTCCGCAGCACCCACTCCCAAGAGGAGGCTAAGGCCCTAGTCGACAGTCTGCGCCAGCTGCTCCACACCGGGGGCTTTGAGATACGTCAATGGGCCAGCAACATCCCTGCTGTCATTGAACATCTTCCATCCAATGTCAGATCTGAGAGTAGTGACCTATGGCTCTCTCAGTCTAGCACGGACCTTTGGGAGCCAACTCTGGGATTGACATGGGATTGCCTTCGTGACTCCTTCAAATACAGACATCGACTGGGGGAGAGAACTGAACCCACACTGAGGAACGTCTACAAAACACTTGCGTGTCAGTATGATCCGCTAGGTTATATAGTACCGTTCACCACACGGGCCAAGATTCTGGTACAGGATCTTTGGAAGGACCAGCTCGGCTGGGACGACCCGATCCAGCCACCTAGCCTTCGTGACAGATGGCTTGCCTGGGAAAAGGAGATTCCTGATCTTATCCAAATGGAAATCCCCAGATGTTATGCACCAGCGTCTGCTGATTCATCTGCCTCGAGCAGAGATCTCCACATCTTTTGCGACGCTTCCGAGAGAGCGTATGGGTCTGTCGCTTACCTACGGACAGAAACTTCTCAGAAGGAAGTCTATGTTGCCTTTGTAATGGCTAGATCCCGAGTGGCCCCAAAGAAACAGTTGTCCATGCCACGGTTGGAGCTAAGTGCCGCTCTCACTGGTGCACAACTAGCTGGTCTCCTTCAAGCTGAGCTCACGCTGCCCATTCGAAAGGTTATTCTGTGGTCGGACTCTACTACCGTTCTCCACTGGATCAAGTCAGAAACTTGCAGCTATAAAGTTTTTGTGGGCACGCGGGTGGCAGAGATCCAGAGTCTTACAGATGGGAGTACCTGGAGATATGTGGATAGCGCGAATAACCCCGCTGATGACATTACCCGGGGCAAGACCTTGAAGGAGCTGTCACGACCACACCGGTGGCACCAAGGCCCTGAGTTTTTACGTCAATCCGAGGAACATTGGCCGACCAGCCCACCAGTATATCCAGAGCCAGAGGATGGTGAGCTGAAGAAATCATATTTCTGTGGACAGGTTAGGGTTAACTCCTGCCCTCAACTTCCTGAAATCAGCATGTTCTCTACCTGGAAGGATCTCATGAAGACAACAGCGCGGTCCCTACATGGGGCGGCTGACCCAAATTCAAGCTCGCACAGTGAAGCAGACGATTACATCAAAGCTGAGAAACTCCTCCTGATGAAGGCCCAGTCAGAGTCATTCCCAGATGAGGCTAATGCACTCAGGTCTAGCAGACCATTGCCAACCAACAGCCGTTTGGGAGGGAAGCAGTCAGACGGTATCAGAGGGACTGCAGGCAGTGTCAGGCTTGGCGTGCCAATCCTTCCATCCCAAAGATGGCAGATCTGCCACCAGCTCGTCTGCGTCTGTATAAACCACCCTTTTACTCGACTGTAGTCGATTGTTTTGGACCCTTTACTGTGAAAATTGGACGTCGAACAGAAAAGCGTTGGGGCATAGTCTTCAAATGCATGACGACCCGTTGTGTGCATCTAGACCTCCTCGAGAGCCTTGACACTGACTCCTTTCTGATGTCGTTAAGGCGCTTTATTGCCAGGAGAGGCAAACCCTTTGAGCTCCTGTGTGACAACGGGACAAATTTTGTCGGTGGAGCCCGAGAGCTCCATGAGGCCTTTGAGACCATGGCGCCTCAGTTGAAGGAGTGTTTGGCAGAGCAGCAGATTGCTTTCCGTTTCAACCCTCCCAGTGCTCCTCACTTCGGTGGTGCCTGGGAGAGAGAGGTCAGGTCCATAAAAACCGCTCTTAAGGTCGTACTCAAGGAGCAGACGGTCCCTGAAACTGTGCTTCGTACGGTCTTTGTGGAAGTGGAAGGCATCGTAAATGCTAAGCCTCTCGGCTACGTCTCATCAGACATAGCAGATCCAGACCCCATCACACCTAACATCCTGCTGATGGGACGCTATGATGCATCACTCCCTCAAGTGGTTTACGATCCCAGTAACCTTATTGGGAGTCGCAGATGGAGACATAGTCAAGTTCTTGTCGACCATTTCTGGTCCCGATTCATCCGTCACTACCTGCCTAACTTGCAAGAGAGACAGAAGTGGCAGAAGGATGCAGAATGCCTCAAACCGGACCAAGTGGTGCTCATAGTTGATCCTCAGCTCCCAAGAGCTTTATGGCCTGTTGGTAAGGTAACGACTACTTACCCTGGAGCTGATGGACGAATCCGGACTGCTGCCGTTAAGGTCAAAGATCGAACGTATATTCGACCGGTAGCCCGCTTGGTCTCACTCCCTATGCTTGAAGATGATAAGGATCCACGTACCTGAGTGGCCTTCTACCTTGGATTCGACTGTCTGTGCAGACAGTCGGGGGCGGCTGTGTTAGAAAGCCCACTGTTTACACATTATTTGCTTGGTTGAAGTGTTGTGGTTTGTTTATAGATAGTGTTTGCGCTGTGGAAATTGATATGTCCTACGTCATTGAACTCACCATATCTATGCTGACGCTCCTTGAATGCACCACTCTATGCCGTGTGCTGCTAGTCTGCCTTGTAGCTGCTGATAGCCAGCATTGCTCCTTGTGTCCTCTCATCAGCATTTCGTGGGTTTTGGTTTATTGCTGTGTGTGAATGCCAGAAGGTGGGTTCTGTTTACATGATGTTGTGTATGTCAGATGCTATTGTGTGTATTTTGTTCCCTCGTGACTATGCTAATGTTATCTTATGCTAATGCGCTAATACGCTATGTAAGCTACTAAGCTAGTTAATGCTAATTATAAATCTTGTGTAATTATTGAAGTTGTTATAGATGTGAGTATTGAATACAGTTCCTTGTGCTATCTCTGTGCTAGAATAATGTCTGGGCATGTTGAATGTTTTATGTGTGCTGTACTGATAGTTGCTTTATGTATCATTACTACAGACCACAGCTGAATAAATCTCCTAAACTTGGAAGCTGCCTCCGTGTTCTTTAACCGGAACACACCCACCATACCTTGCCGCTCTAAATCAAATCAGCTAAACTCCCGGAGACAACATTCTCTCCATTTTAGTGGCCTCCAGCTTTGTGTGAAGCTGTGGGAATGAAAATCAGCACCTCCAAATCTGAAGCCACGGTCCTCAGCCAGAAAATGGTGGAGTGCCCACTCCCGGTCAGGGACGAGTTCCTGCCCCAAGTGAAGTAGTTCAAGTATCTCAGGGTCTTGTTCACGAGTGACGTGAGAAGGGAGCGGGAGATCGATAGGCAGATTGGTGCTGCAGCTGCAGTGATGTGGACGCTATAATGATCCATCATGGCAAAAAGGGAGCTGAGTGTAAAATCAAACCTCTCAATTTACCTATCAATCTACGCCCCCACCCTCACCTATGGTCACGAGCTGTGGGTAGAGACCGAAAGAACTAGATCACGGATACAAGTGATCGAAATGAGCTTCCAAGGAAAGGGTGACTGGTCTCTCCCTTAGAGATAGGGTGAGAAGTTCAGCCATCCAGGAGGGGCTCAGAGGAGAACAAGCCACTTGAGGTGGTTCAGGCATCTGACAACATGCGTCCTGGGCGAGGTGTTCTGGGCATGTCCTAATGAGAGGAGGCCCCGGGGCAGACACAACAATATGCTGGAGAGATTATTCCTCTCAGATGACCAGATGTTCCCAGGACAAGCTGTTCCCAGGACAAGGTAGCTGGGGAGAGGGAGGTCTGGGCTTCTCTCCTTGGGCTGTGACCCGGCACCGATAAGTGGAAGAAGATGGATGGATGACATATAAACCAGGGAGAACCATGCATTGATTTCTAAAATCAGAGGAGCATATTTAACAGCTTGTGACTGCGCTGGATTCTGTGTGTTTAGCTGATCCAACATTCATTGTTATAAATGTATGTCTGTAATTTAGTGACTAAAAGACATACCATAGCACAAACAAACATCAACAACCAGGAAGCAGCTTCACCTCTGATCACACACACACTCAAATCTACTCACTCACCTGGAGGATCAAAAACAATCAAGTAAACAGTGTTGACGGGCTGCAATGAGTGTTTTTCTGCCACGCTGACATGACACACATATGCTCCAGTGTCTTTGATCGTCACATCCTTCAGAATCAAAGACACGTCTCCATCCTTCATCTGTCTGTCCTGCAGATCCACCCGGTTCTTAAAAGATGGATGCTGGAAAATTGGAAAAAATTGACCATTCCAGTATGAAAGGACATGTTCTGACTTCAGGTCAGCTCTGCTCCAC